>NC_045170.1:3641584-3671175 GCF_900700415.2 Clupea harengus | reverse complement strand
GAGTGCTAATACCTCACTCGCTCCAGGTCGGTATAGTACCTATACCTCTGCTCTTTTTGTCAGTTACTGTAATACTGTAGCCTCCCTCTCCTACAGGTTAATGGTTAGTCTGGTTAAATGTCCCTGCTCCATTCTGATTGGCTGTTGTTTGTGTGTGTGTGTGTGTGTGTGCAGGTTCATCATTGGCCGGGAGAAGCCAGGCGAGCAGAGTGAGGTGGCCCAGCTGATCCAGCAGACCCTGGAGCAGGAGCGCTGGCAGGGAGGTGATGGAGCAGCGCTACAACCAGTACATGGAGCATGATGATGAGGTGAGGAGGGGAGACGGCGCCTTCAGGCAGAACACCTGATATCACCCAACACCTAATATCACCCACCACCTAAGAGCACCCACCACCTAATATCACCCAACAACACCTAATATCACCCAACACCTAATATCACCTGACATCATCCTATATGACTCAACATCAGACAACATCATAGAGCTTGATGATGTGAAGAAGTCAACAGTATTACAAAAGAGATTTAGGACTGCATTATGGAGGTACAAATGGGAGTTGTAGTGATGAAGGATGATGGAAACATACACTACTACAGTAATACCACTCAGTTCTGGTGCACAGAACACAGGGGCAATTTTCTTAGATGCAAGAATGTTGTGATACAGGTTTCAAGAAAGTACAAGTAGTGAAATTAACTCCAGATTAGTTATTTTGCCATTCATCTCATGCTATTTACAGAATAATGCACACACACATATACAGTATATATATATATATATATATATATATATATATATATACACAGTATATACACACAAAATTGAAAAATAACTCTCATTATTGAAGCATGAAGACTGCAAGGCCTTCATGTTATCTCTTCGTCTCACAAAATCAGTACGTCAAATTCCTCAATGTATGCAGTACTATAGGTTGCTATTGAACCTCAACTACATACAAAGCTCCTCCCAAGGTCCTCTACTGTTGTTTAATGTTTTCTGTTTGTTTAATGTAAGGCTTAGGGGAGAGGTTATTATAAGGTCCACAGCTGGCTTCAAAGGCCTTTATGCACATACTGATGCACAAGTGCTTAAAGCATGATGCAAACATTTCACCCAGACACAACACACTCGGGGCTGAGAGAGAGGTGATTAGTGTGTGTGTGTGTTCGTGTTTCACACAAGGATGATTCTTTCTGCACAAGGTCATGGCCAGGCCTCCTAAGATGGGCTGTACTGTTGTTCTTGCTCTGTTATACGGTTCAATGAGTTATTTCTTAAGGGGCACTTGAGTGTGAACTGATTTGTTGTGGAACATTCAGGGTAGATAGTTAGAACTTTAATTCTAAAGAATTCTTTAGAACATTTGAATTAGAACTCTGGAACTGCTTCCAATGTCCATTGTTTCCCTGGGAAGGTGTCACTCTTGACCACCCAATATTCTTTGGAACACCACACCAACACACACACACACACACACAACACACACACACACACACAACACACACACACACCAACACCACACCAACACCACACACACACACACACCAACACCACACACACACACACACACACACACACACACACAACACACACACACACACACACACACACACACACACCACACCAACACCACACTGACCTCTCATTTCAGTTACACCAGCACCCCGTTACATAACCCCGCCACATATGGACACACACACACACACACACACACACACACACACACACACACACACACACACACACACACAGCCATATGCTTCATCAATAAGGTTTCTTTGGCAGAAAGATTGATTAGCTGTACACACTTTATTGGTATACCTGTCGTCGTTCATTGGCTAAGGGCTTTGAGAGAGCGAGAAAGAAACTGGACCTAATTCCATATATTCCCTCTTTCCCTCTCTCTCTTTCCCTCTCTCTCTCTCTCTCTCTCTCTCAGTCATGTGCTCACTCAATATCTTCTCCTCTGTGGGTGAAAAGGAGAAGCCTAAATAATTGAATCTCGTTGGATTTGACTGAATCATGCATAATGTGCTCTGGAGGATTGTGTGTGAAAGTGAGAGTGCAGCTTTAAAGCAGGATCTGTGGTGATACCGAGGTTCTTCATGCAGAAGATTACACACATACACACACACACACACAGATACACAAATACCCACCCAGGTCAATCAAGTGATGTTTTTCTGTGTGTTCATGTTGGTTTGATGTTCTCTTAACATTTGAAGAACTGTGTGAGTGTGTGTGTGTGTGTGTGTGTGTGTGTGTGTGTGTGTGTGTGTGTGTGTGTTTAACAGAGAGGGAGAGAGAGTTTGTTAATATATGTGTGTCTTGACAGCATATTTCATTTCCTCGCCCACGCTGGAGGGCTCAGACAGGCAAACAGCAGGGTGTGAAAAGAGGATGGCAGAGTGTGTGTGAGTGTGTGTGTGTGTTTGTGTGTGTGTGTGTGTGTGTGTGTGTATGTGTGAGTGAGAAAGAAAGAGAGAGAGAAAGAAAGAGAGAGAGAGAGCGAGTATAATTCAGCCTGATGACTCACAGTAGGACAGAAGAGGTAGCAGTTTTCGCTTCAGCTCACTGCACCTCCCAAGTGGAAATCCTGCGTTAAAAAATACTTCAAACTGAGAATGTTTGTCTTGCTATGCTGGGAATGCATAGCATAAAGCGTGTGTGTTTGTGTGTGTGTGTGTGTGTTTGTGTGTGTGTGTGTGTGAGTGTGTGTGGTGGGTGTGCCATAACGGCTTTTCCATTAAGTATAAGTTTAGCTTTACAGGAAGTGAGTCAGAGTCTGTGTATTGTGTTGTCGTTAGAGAGAGCGGCACTGCATTCATTTGTGCTGTACTTGGTGTTTCTACCGTGTGTAAGAGTGTATGTTTGTGCATGCGCACGCAAGTGTATGTGTGTGTGTGAGAGAGAGAGAGGCTTTGTTCATGTTAGGTGATGGCATGAATAAGCACTCATGTTTGAAGTGCAAATTATTAGAGATACTGTTGGTTGATTCCAAAGCCCCACTGGCAGCTCAGTTGCTTTAGACCTGTTGGGGAAAGAAAACCCTTCAGTAGCTGCCACCCTCCATCACCCTGCCTAGCTGCTAGCACAACTGCAGGTCTTGGCACAGAGGAATTGAAACAAAATGGAGGTTGCCCAGTTGTAGGGTGTCATTACTCTGGCCTGGCATGGTGTGTGGTTCCTCCAGTCCTCCAAATCCCTCTTCCAAGCCCCTGTGCGCCATCTAGTGGCCGTAGGGAAATAGTGCAGAGAACTATTCAGTCCAAACGTCAGAGAGCCATGCAAGTCAATAGAATTCTTCACCCAAGTCACTCCATAACCCCCAAATAGGACATCAAACCAATCTACTTAGACTGCATACAGTTACATATTTTTGTCACATTTCAAGAATATGATCCTAAGGTAGCAAAACTGGGTTAACATTAACATTTCTTGAGTCTTGAGAGGTCACATTTAAAGACACACATTGAAATCAAAACTGCACTCACTCTAACCATCCATCCACCCATTTGTACTTGATGTCACTCTCATTAACTACATTTACCAACAGAAAATATGTGGAAAAGTATTATTTATTTACATTTGCAGTTAAACTGATTAGCTGTTTGCTCCATTAGGCATTATGTAGTGACAATGTTCATGAGTGAGTGTGGCAATATGCATGTGTGACATACACTTTTGAGAGAAGCCAACGAAAGATGATGACACGAGGATAATTATGTGTGTATGTTTGTGTTTCTACAGACGGGTGAATTCGGCACTGATGAGGAGGAGGAGATGAGCCCCATGTTTCCCAATGCCATTGAGGTGTTTGACCTGGCCGAGAGTGAGGACATGCTGTCACCGGTGGAGATGGACCCTGAGAAACTCGTCCACAAGTTTAAGGAGGTGAGTGCTGTGTTCACCCGTCATTCAGATTAGGGGCTACAGGGTATTGGAAGCCATAATGCTAATATATATTAAAGCAGCATAACGGAGGAATTGCTAATCGCTAACGAGATGCTAGCGGCTAAAACTAGCGAAAACTAGTTAGTCAACAACTGTCCTAACACAGTCAAACATCAAGCAAGTGCAACACAAGACAAAGTAAGACGGCAAATAAGCTACTTACTAGTTCGGCAGACAGTAGAAACCGGGCGGCTTCATGCAAACCTACAGAACGCAGTAATATGCCTACGGACCCTGGTATGGCAATGGCACGGAGGCGATTCTTCATATTAAAAGTCATTGTAGCGCCCCAATTTTTTTTAAGCTGTTATTTTAAGGTAAAACTGCTTATCCTAACCCTAACCCTGAAGTACAATTACTACATAATGCCACTGGGGAACACAAGCAGGCAAAATGAGGTGGATGGAAAAAGCCGTACTTATTAAGTGCCTATAGATACTACTCAATATATGTTCGTCTTATATCAGTATGTGATGAAAAAAAAAGATGTTTGCAGTTGTAGTTAGGATTAGTTTCAGCAACATGTAATAATATAATATCAGTAACATGTTATTTATTAATTTAGTAACATATAATAATATAATATCAGTAACATGTTATTTATTCATTTAGGAAAATGGAATGATATATTATTATATTTGAAACTATAGGGAGAGGTTCAGAGGTTCCACGGTGAAAAGAACATATGGTACTTTTCTGTTCTTCACTTTTCGTTGGAGAACAGTTTAATGTCATGCCTGTCAGAGAGCATGACGCTGCAACCTGGAGTGTAACTGCTTAGCGTCAGCAGTTCCCGCTAATGGTAGAGATTAGCGTTTAATGAAGAGTAAAGCTTTTGTCTCCACACCTGAAGGAGGTTTAAGACCAGCGATACGGAGAGTGTGTCAGGGCTTCTGTTTCCTCCTTGTGGAACATGTACTGTACCTTGTTTCTTTGTTGACTGTAAATTCAGTTTCACAGAAAAGATAGGCAGAAAATATTTTTGCCGTTCATGTTATGTGTTCTATGTGTATGTTGTATGTGTTCACACTTCCTGCTTTTTCACAAGCTTTAAACTCCTCAGGGGAGACATTTGTGTGATTATGGCTACAATAACATCTGAACTCTTGCCCTTGTACTGGCCAAACATTCGTCTAATAATCAATGTCGCTCATCTGAATTAGAGATGGGGCTATGTGACTCCTATGCTTCTTACCATATAAACCAGCCCCCTCTCTGTCTCTCAAAGTCATATTCAAAAATATCATGGAGAACTATTTGCAATACCTAACTAACCATAAATCATGAATGAGGACCATAAGTGCTTAATACAGCCATATGACAATATAACACAATACCTTCTTTCTCTCTCTCTCTCTCCCTCTCTCTCTTCTCTCCCCACAGCTCCAGATTAAAACATGCAGTCACCCAGGCTGAGATTCAGCAGCTGAAGCGGAAGGTAAGGGTCACACTTATTCACTTATAACACCCCCAGTGCCTCATATGGTATATTGTGTTTTACATAATGTATTGTGCGTTGTGGGTAACAGCTCCCAGTTCCATGATATTCCCATACTGGTCTTCATTACATTTCCAAGTAAATTCGCTACGGTCCAAATGCTGACCTCTCACCTGTAGGATGTGCCTAACACAGTAGTGACTTTTAGGATTGTATTGTCTTCTTTCCACCTCTCTTTCTTCCTGCCTCTCACTCTCTCTATTAATTACTTCTTTATCTCTCTCCATCTCTCCCTATTTCTCATCACCCCTCTGTTTCCTATTCTGCTCTCTCCTTCTTTCTCACCCTCTCTTTCTCTCTCCCTCCACTCCTTTCTCTCTCTCTCCTTCTCAACCCTCTCTCTGTTTCTACCTTTTCCTACTCCTCATCACCTCTTTCTGTCTCCCAACACCCACCCCGCTCCCTGCAGCTGTCCCACGCGGAGCAGGAGAAACTGCGCTGGCGGATGGAGCGCGCCCAGCTGGAGCAGAGCGTGCGCGAGAGCAAGGAGCGCATGGAGAAGCTGGAGGGCTACTGGATGGAGGCCCAGTCCCTGTGCCAGGCTGTGGACGAGCACCTCAAAGAGACCCAGTCGCAGTACCAGGCTCTGGAGCGCAAGTACAGCAAGGCCAAGAGACTCATCAAGGAGTACCAGCAGAAGTAAGAAACATAACCAGACCACTACATATAGCCTACATAGTGTCATAGCTGGAGAAGGAAGATACACACTTAAGATAATACTTAAGTTCATCAAGGCCAAGAGACGCATCAGGGAGTACCAGGAGCAATACGAGATGCAAACCAGAACAGCACAAATGCATACAGTCAGTAGCTGGAGAAGGAAGATTACAAAATACTTAACACCTGAAAAGCAAGTAGCACTAAATGCTTAGCACTTGGCAGCTCGACAAATGACAACTGAAAACATTATGGAAAATAAGGTTTGGTCTCTCTCTCTCTCTCTCTTCTCTCCCTGTGTGTGTGTGTGTGTGTGTGTGTGTGTGTGTGTGTGTGTGTGTGTGTGTGTGAGTGTGTGTGTGTGTGTGTGCATGGTTGTACAGGGAAATAGAGTATCTGAAGAAGGAGACAGCCCAGCGAAGAGCTCAGGAAGAGACAGAGGCTACCCACAAGGTTGAGACAGAAAATCTCCAAGAGCAGGTGAGGGTATGTGCGCGTATACGTGGGTGTGCGTATTTAACACACTAACGCTAAATAACTCCCCAAATACTGAATGACAGAACACTGATAACCTTTTCCATTCTTTCATCCCCTCGCTTTCCAATCAGATTCTCAGACCTGGAGACCAAAGTGGATGCTCTGAAGACCTCAGACCCGTCCTAAACCTCTAAGCCCGAGGAAGAGAGGGAGAGCCTGCCCACAAGTCTCAGCTCATCCTTTTCCTCCAGCCTGCTTTCCCACAGCAGCCACAGAGAACAAACAAATGAACAACAGACCACGAGAAATGAAAGGCGGGAAGAAGACTGGGAAAAGGGATGCTACTGAGGACAGGGGGAGATAAAAAAAAAAAAAAAAATTAAAAAAACACAGGACATAAAAACAAAAGCAAACTCTCTTTCGATGTCTCGTCCCCATGGTATTTGTCAATGTGTCCATAGCAGGCACGTGACAAGTCTTCGGTCTCACCGTGTAACGTCACTCAACCCACCACCCTTGAAATAAACACCAGAGACTCTCGATTCATCGGTTTAGGCTTCTCTGTCCTCATTTACTGCCCTATCCAGTCACATAATGGGACAAACTACACACAGCAGCATCGAAGAGGAGACATTTTACAGCTATAATAACATAGAAATTTCTCAGTGCGCGACAAGGAAAACCCCAACATGGCTGCCCCTCTTGACCTGTCAATCAGTTGGAGGAATTGGATGGAGAGAGAGAGAGAGAGAGAGAGAGAGAGAAGAGAGTTCTGTTTGTACAGAAGGAGATCCCTGTGAGAGGACCAGACTGAGCTTGTATATATTCTTTACATATATTTAAAAAAAAAATGTTTTTTTTTAAATGCTTAAAGCAATGTGCGGGGGTGTTGTGGGTGGGTGGGAAGGGGTGTCGTTTGAAGCCGCTGTGTGGCTCACACTTTTTTCTTTGTGAAAAAAATACAGGTGTGTGAGAGGTGATAGACCGCCTCGTTACGACTGGAAGATGAATGGTTGTGCATTTCCTTCTCTTAGCAAAAACAAAGTGGGTGAACAGGGTTTGAAACATGTGCAAGCTTAACATATTAACGCGTACCTGTTGTGGGTTGCTTACTTCTCACTCTCAATTTAACGTAGATAAAAAAGGGTCAGTGTTATCAGGATGATCGATGTGCTTCACTCTGTGTGAATTAGGGGTCTAAGATTGTCCCCTTAAACAACCTTTGGGCGGCCATCAGTGGAGTCCGCAACAAAGCATCTTGGGAGAGAAGGAAAGCAGTGACGCTTCCCGTGAGCACTAGGGTGAAGCTGTACAGAGAGATGGAGGAGAAAGGAAAGCAGTGGCGCTTCCCGTGAGCACTAGGGTGAAGCTGTACAGAGAGATGGAGGAGAAAGTGGATCCTCAGTGTATGATCCACACAGTACTGTTCTGAACCTCAGAAAACCAGCCAGCTGCCTTTCTTCCCTTCACTGTTGCTTATCTCATCGGCTTTGCATTCAATCCTTTGTATTTTTAGCATCGAATAGAGTACCGCTCTCTTTGTCTCCCTGCCATTCTCCCCTCGGCTCCTTAAACCTCTCATGGCTGTCTCAACCTCAAAATGGCCTCACTTTTACAGCATGCTGGCCTCCTTTTTTTTTTAAAACAAAACATTTCACCTCGGCTTCATCAACAATGCTTATAAAAATCATTTCACTTCTAGACTGTGATATAAAATCCTTTTTTTCCAGTTACTGACTTGAACAAGCTTCTGTCGTAACTGTTCCAACTGTGACAAACTCACCAGTCATTTTCTCAGCCTACCAAGCCAATGCTTAGGCCCTTTAAGGGGCTAAGGTCCTCAAAAGGCAATGAGTGGTCTCCGTTAGGTGGTCAGGATTTCCCATGATCCCTCTGCAGTCTGCCCCCAACTCTCCTCCATGGTCCCACGGCTTTGGGTGTCTCTGCTGTGAAACTCCCAGTGCTTAAGCTTTAGCTTCTGTTGGTAGGTGTTAGATTAAGCAGTTTTTTAGGACATGTAACAGGCAAACACACACACACACACACACAAGTGGTCACACTTATAAAGAAATCTTATTTGGAAAAGAAGGAATGATATGGTTCTTGAAGGTTTTCTAATTTGATTGTTTTTGTTGTTTCTATGTTTGTTTGTTTGTTTGTTTTCATGGACTCTGCCGTCATGGCAGTGGAGATTGGGCTATCTATTTGAATTTTGTCTTATTTTTAATAAAGGAACTTCATTTTAACTGGAACTTAAATTAAGATTTCTGTCACTCAGAAAATATGCCGAGGACAATGGCGTCATACTTACATGAACTGTTACTTCCTTTTGTTGCTCAAGCAGAACAGTGTTACCAGAGCAAACCCAGTTAAAGGTGCAGTCCACGATTCTAATCCCATAGATTTATTGTCAAATTCAGTGAATTGCTCCTTCGCTTGGCTGTTGAGTGCAAATATCAACAACCTTTTGGTGAAACTGAATCATGGACTGCGCCTTTAAGTATTTGTATTTTGGCCGGTCCTCAGGTGCGACTGCAGTTTAATAAGGAAAGTATTTTTCTCAACAGTTTGGTTGGGTTCAGTCAAAGATGTAGAGAATTATTGCATCTTTGCACAACGTAAGGTATTATGTACAGACAGCCCACAAAGTTGTGCAGTGGTTTCCCAAGTCACCTGTTTTCTTGACCTAAGAACACACAACCTTGGGTTAACTACAACCAAGAAGCATGGTATTCCTGTTGTTTGTAGTAAATCAGGCCTACTGGAATCAAGCATTGATACCCTGCCAGGAATAGCCATTACCATCACCAAAACTTCAGATTCTTCAGTAGGACCCTATGACCCAACCAGTCAGCCTCAATGCTCCAAGGCTGATCTCTCCACCATTGCAGTTGTAGTCTTTTCACCGAAGCCAGTGCACTATATGTAACATTCTAAAGAGATTAACTTGCAGCAATGAACCAGATGAATTCAGACGCATCTATAACATTGGTGGAGAGAGCACATCTGATTACATTTAATGACACCCTCCAGAGGGAGCCTGTAGTGTTATGTTTTTTTTTATTATTTGTTTGTTTTTAACTCGGCACCCTGTGAAGAGGGCTCAGCAAGATCACTGAAAAAGTCAGGAATGATACATAGAACTTCCAGACGTATGCTGTAACCAACATTCCCATGAACAAAAGACTTCATTCCTTGCTACATGTTGCATCCTTTCAAGTCCACTTGCAACACTTGAGTTTGAATGGACCAACTCGACAGTGAAACGCATTCAGCTTGAGCTGCTGTGCGCCGGTGTGAATAGCAGACGCCCTGGGAACTGTGCAGGCCATCTCAAACACCACTAGCAGGACTATCTGATCTGTCATTCTGAGAGGACAGCAGCGAAACGGCACCAGGAAATTGTTTGATTAAATTGCGCAATGCCAGTCCAGGGATTTATTATTATTTTTTATTTTTTTTAACTGCACACTCAGCTTTGCTTTTTTTTGGTTCTTGTTGTTAATTGCTCTTGCTTTGGAGCCTGAAAAAGGCATGACTGTATAGCTCTCTGAGTGCAGGGCCTTCTGATGGTTTATGCCTTGTTGTTCCTAGAGAGCAGCTGACTAACAGGTCCGGTTCCGATCCGGCCCAGACCCGCTCCATAGAAGAACGCTGCTCTCTAGAATGTGTGTGTTAGCAGTACAGGGTGTACATTCTCTTAGGATGAGCGGAAGAAACCAAAACTCACACCCATTCCTTGTTTTGTATTTAATTTTTTTTTTTTTTTAAATCCCTGCTTTGTAATTTGCTGTTATGACTCTGAACAATAAGGATTAATACCCATAATAAACCCCAAACTTCATCATGCTCATCTGCCATAAATTACTTTCATCATTAATAATAATACAAATGTGGTGAACAGCTGAAACAGATGTCTTGGCTATTTTGTTGGAGAACATTATGAACACCAAATTAAAGCGGACATACCAACATCTCTCTTTTCTCACACACACGCACGCACACACACACGCACACACACTTCCATGCCCGCACTGACCTGAACAACTGAATCGGATGTTGACTGTTTTGTTAGAGAACATTATGAACCAACACAAAAAGGCCATGCCAACAACAGCTCTCTCTCGCTCTCATACACCCACAAACCTCCATGCTCTTTGTGGAAAATCAGATATCTTGACCATTTTGTGAGAGAACATTATGGAACTCAGACACACTAGTTATAACACACACACAGACACACTTAAACGCACTACCTTACAGCACTGTACAGACTGCAGAGAATGCTCAGGCATGTTCATCAGAAGAGGCTTTATTTGGATGCGTTGTGTTCCTTCCTGGTGCTGGGGGGGTGGGGGGACAGCCAAACAAGATGGCTGCTTACGCCCCCCACCCCCCCAACAACCTTCAGAAAGAATGAGAGCGCCCTGCCAAATTTCAGGAGAGTTCACTTGTAAACACTGACTTCTGTACAAAACTCAGAGAGTACAACAAGATTCGGATTCTTACCCGTTTCAAGGAAAAAATAAAACAACCATAGCTTAAACTCAGCAAAATGAAAAAACAACCAAAATACAAAACCAAATAAAAAATATAGTCCAACCAAAGCCATAACACAAATTAAACAATCAGAACCGAAACACAAATGGAGATAAAGCTGTACAATTCATCCATCTTTAGGTTAGCTGACGCCATCCATTTCTGACAACTAACTTTCTTTCTTTCTTACATGTGTTCATTTTTTTACTGTACAAGGAACACCCCGTTCTTTTAAATTTACAAAACAAATATTCTCCTAGAACGGCCATCTCATAGCTCATACATAAAATAGAGTCTCCATATTATTTATTTATTTACATTTTGAATAACTATTTACATGCCAGCCAGCCAGCCAGGCAGCCCTCTGAATGGGGGTTGACCCAGGAACTGATCCTGAGGCTGATCACATCACAGGCAAACAGGTGGAGGCCATTTCACCCAGAAGTAGTTCTTCACATCCAGCATGGACCAGGTCATTTTCACCTCAGACATTCACTAACTTATGTTCAAAAAAGCAAAGCGACATGTAAAAAAAAAAAAAAAAAATAATAATAACTTATCACACTTTGATTAAAGCACAGTCAATATTCTACACCAAAAGTATGACTCGGTAATTGCTCTTAAGTGACATCAAAAATGCTAATATGACAAACTGATATCCTCCCTAATTGGGTGCATCTTAATACAGTCGAACTGGCAAAAACAACACAGTTTAAATAGCTTTGAGCTGTACTGGGATCTTGGTTTAGGTCTGTAACCCCAGAATGGTACATTTGTGTTCTATGTCCATGGCATTTTTCAGAGCACGCAAGCATTTTAAAAAGAGCTGAATGATCCGAAAACCACTGCAGGTTACAAAGCTCCGTCACCCTCACCACACAGTTCATGGCTTTTAGTAGCGTGGCCCGTGTTTACTGACTGAGATGTATTGCCCTTTCAATTAATGTAGCTTAAGAGGGGCTGGATGCAGGATGCCTCTGACCCAGAGAGGCATCCCTTACATCAGGACCAGATCTGTTCCAGACTGAGCCGCCATCTTGGCTCGAGTCCATGGCTTTGCTTTCTGTTAGTTTTTAATGGTGCAGCTGGGAGTTTCCGGGTCCAGCGGCGGGCGGCCATTCGCCTGTGATGTATAAGTCAGTTGACTTCAGCAGCACTAGCAGAGTTTACGGTTCTCAGGAGAGGATGCCGCCCCCAATAGCTGAGGTCCGCTTTTCAGCTTACCCGAGAATAAGTGCCCACGTTGGCGAGAGGAGAGAGAGAGAGAGAGGAAAAAGAGAGGTAAGGTAGGGTTAGTGGTGGGGGCAGTCATGGAGTTGGAGCGGAAACACTGGGGGTGAAGAGGTAAGATTGTCTCACATGGGGAAGCGGAGATGAACAGATGGAAGGAAAAAAAAAAAAAAAGTGAAGAAAGCTTATGAAAGATGAAACTTATGCAGTCAAAAACCACTGAGGTTTCCTTTCCCTTACTGTCCTGAGTAGCTCCTGATAGGACATGGCCTAGGCACTACTCTTTCCAGGAGAAGTCCATGTTCAGATGAGTTTATGGCAGTGCAGACTGGACAGGCGTTGCTTGGAGATGACCAATGAGAATGCAGAGAGGGAGGGCTGAACAAGATAACTTCCCATTGTCCCGCTGAACCTCACTGCTGGTTCCCATTCTGCAGTCACCCAGTGGAGAGATAGCTTTTGTCCATTCACGATCTCCTGTGGGCCAATTCAAAACACCGCCTGGGGTTCCACAGCCTCGTTTGAACCAATTCAAACAACAGCAACAGTTCTAGCTCCACAGCCTTACATTTCTTTTGACATTAGTGTTGGTCCTTCCCTTTCTGTACATGTTAGTGTTAGAAGAGAATTGGAGCTCGAGAGTTGATTGAGAATTAGCTTTACTGTGTGAGTGGTAGGTCCTAGAAAACAGTACTGCCCAAACGGTATGATCCATAGCTCAAAGAGGCGGGATCTTGGGGAGAGATAACCAATCAATGAGCTGAGCAAAAGAGAAGGGGTTGATCAGTGATTGGTCCTTTTTGGAGAGGGCTCCTGAAGCAGAGAGGGTGTGGTCCCGGATGAGATGGAAGGGCGGGCTTAAGGGGGGAAGGGGGTGTGGTCTTCAGTGGGCTGGAGGTACTCTGGACTCTAGCTCACATGTCTTTGGGCTCCATCTTGCAGGACATCTCAAACAGCAGGTTCTGATTGTCAATGACCTGAAGCTGACGCACGTAGGCCTTAGTCTGGAGGTGAGAGGGAGATGGCTCAACCTCCAAGGCTGGAGAGAGAGAGAGAGAGAGAGAGAGAGAGAGAGAGAGAGAGAGAGAGAGAGAGGAAGGGGAAAGGAGAGGGATGGCACAACAGATCAAATATTAGTTTTAAGCTTCTTCAAACAGAGAAGTATGCTTATACACAACTCAGTATTATTTCACTTGTTTCAATGATCAATAGATGGCAATGTTTTACTTATTCATAGCCGCGACCGCAGGTTGTGCTAATAAATAATTTCTCCACAAGGGGGCAACATCTATACCCCAGCACTCCAACAGGGGGAAACATCGAGCAAATGTCCTCACTCCCCTTCCACTTGACCTAACAGCAGGAAGCCTGCATCCCTGCATCCGTTGCTAAGTCACACACTGCATATGAGAGAGCAGGGAGGAGGGGCCCTTCTGACTCAAATAAACTCCAACCAAAGAAAAACACTCTTTCTCCAAAGGAGCTATAAATAGACACGCATTGTCCTCCTAAGTCGCAGCAAGTACAAATCCAGTTACACGTTCACACACGTACACATCCACATATACCCATAATGCATTCACATACATACACACACACACACACACACACACACACATCACAGGTAGTCATCTCAGTTAGGCTGAAACTGAGCTGCCTCTACAGTTCTGTCGCTCTCAGCCTATCAGTGCTGACTTCTTGTATTTATACCATCTTATATCAGCCAAAGCACAGCTCAGAGAGCCAAAGCCCTTCATAGCTATCCAGTCCAGTGCTGTTATATCAGAACAAAATCACCCTGGATATGAAGAGCGGTTCTCAAATGTTCCAACTGACTACGGATACAGACTCCATCTATACACTATGGATAGGGTCGGCTTATGGGGAGGGCTAGTCAAAGCAAAGAAAAGATTTTTGATACAAAGATGATATTTTCATTGCAAATTAAACAGATAAACGAAGATTTACACACACACACACACACACACACACACACACACACACACACACACACACACACACACACACCACACACACACACACACACACACACACACACACACACACACACACACACACACAGGCTATGAAACAATCTCCCTAATGGGGCCGAAGGGAAACGATCCACTCAGGAGAACAGAGAAAAAGAAAGAAAGGAGAGAGGGAGAGGGAGAGGGAGAGACAGAGAGTAGACAGGAGAATGAAAGGAAGAGAGAGAAAGGAGGGGAGAGATGGGAAGGTTTCTCTTAGCCTCATTAGCCTTGGGAGCAGCCTGTCTGTGATGGAGCTGCGGTCACACCAGCGCTCTCCTGTGCACCTAAAAGGACATTTTCAGACAGCAGTCCGCTGTGGAATAGAGCGTGGGTCTAATCAATCTGACGCATTTATCACTAACAAGACAATGTTTCCAGTATAAGCCACAGTAACCTCCACTGGCTACACTAAAGGAGACACATGGCAAAGCACCTCAGCAATGTGATACGGGTTGCTCCTCATTTGAAAGAAAGACAGAAGAGAGAGAGAGGGAGGGACAGAAGAGAGAGAGAAAGAGAGAGAGAGGGGGACAGAGAGAGAGAGAGAGAGAGAGAGAGAGAGGGATGTACAACAAATGCTAAAACACAGCACACCTAAATTAAGAGAGGCCACGTTAAAAATTATTCAATTTAATCCTGTCTTCAGGCCATTTTCCCAGAACAATGGAAGGTGAGCCACATCACTCCAATCCATAAAAAAGGTGACCAAACTTAATCCTAATAATTATAGAAGGCATCTCACCAAGGCAGCAATTTAGGGAAAGTATTCTGTGGCATCCTGACCAATAGAATTCAAAAATGTATCCAAGAACAACAATATAATACATTCATCCCAGATTGGCTTTTCTCAAACAACAGAACAACCGACCATGTATACACTTTGCACACACTCATAGAGGAACACGTACAAAATGTTAAAAAAAGGTAAAAATATTTGGCTGCTTTATTGACTTAGCAAAGCTTTCGACTCAGTATGGCACGATGGACTTATGTTGAAATTAATTGATAGTGGAATTGGAGGCAAAACGTATGACATCATTAAAGATATGTATAAAAACAATAGATGCTGTGGTAAAAATTCACAACAGACTAAACAGATTATTTTGATCAGACAAAAGGAGTTCGACAAGGCTGTTGCTTAAGTCCAACCTTATTCAATATTATATTAATGATTTGGCCACAAAAATTGAAAAGATCTTCGTCCCCAGGTCTTAAACTTCTAAATAAAGAAATTAAATGCCTGCTTTTTGCCGATGATCTCCTCCTACTCTCCCCTAGTCCAGAGGCGCTTCAGGAAAGTCTGAATATTATCAACGAATACAGTATAACATGGGCCCTTCCAATTAACCTGGATAAATCCAAAATCATTGTATTCCAAAAAAGACATTCCAAACACAATAATTATTACAGCTTCACAATTGGCGAAGAAAAACTGGAACAAGTAAAAAAATATTGTTATTTAGGACTAACGATTTCTTCAACTGGACTTTTTGATGGAGCAATAACAGATCTAACGGAAAAGGCAAGAAAAACCTATTACATGCTCAGGAAATCACTACTAAAATATAAACCCCCCCATAAAACTCTGGCTTAAAACTTTTTGATTCAATACTGAAACCAATATTACTGTATGGGAGTGAAGTTTGGGGAACTAAAATTTAAAAATTAAATTGGACACATGGGACAAAAGCCACCCCGAACTATTCCACTTGGAATTCTGCAAATATACTGGGTGTAAACAGGAGTTGCCCTAACATAGCGTGTAGAGCAGAGTTGGGAAGATACCCACTCCTTCTAGACATACAAAAGAGAGCAGCAAATTCTGGAACCATCTGCAAATAAGCAAACCAGACAGGCACCACCACACTGCTGCCCAACTGAGGGATGGACACCCAGAGAGAGACCCCTTCAACTACCTTGTCCAAAAAACATGGGCTCAGCAAGAAAGACTTAAGCATTGCCTCAAAACTAAAACAGTTAAAGAAAGCTGTATAGAAAATTACACTAACTGCTGGAAGAATCAAATGAAAGAATCCAGCAAGCTAAATGTATACAGAACATTAAAAAGGACTGCAAATTGGCACCATACTTAAATCCAAATAAAAATTATAAACAAAGAATTATAATTAACAAAGTACAGGCTCAGCGACCATAGTCTTGCAGTAGAAAAGGGGCGACACAGACAATGCTGGGTGGCTCCCGAAGGGAGACTATGCGTCCACTGCAATATTAACGCTGTCGAAAATGAGCCTCATTTTCTGACGGAATGTACAAATACCACAATATAAGAAGTGCATATTACAAACAATTTGAATACATCCACCCAGGTTTCATAAACCTAACGAACCAACAAAAACTACCATTCCTCCTGGGGGAAATAGAGACCTGTAACATTTTAGCCTCCGAATATGTGCAGTCCTGCCACATCCTCCGAGAGCAGGCCATACCACCAATAAACATAGGCCTGAACTCATAGTGTTTTTTTTGTATTTTTTTTTTTTTGTATCTATTCTTATCTGTCTATGTTTTTTCTTTACGTAATTATTATAATTGTAATGTTTTTTATTTAAGCATTTTTATTTTATGTATTTTTATTTATTTTTTTTATTATTTAATTAACTTATCTGTTCCTGTATTACCATTGTTGTTATTATTGTTGTTATTATTATTGTTCTTATTGTTTAAGTGCTTTGGCAACAGTGTACCATACATTCATGCCAATAAAGCCATTGAAAAAAATTGAAATTGAAAGAGAGAGAGAGAGAGAGGGAGAGAGAGAAGAGAAGAGGGAGAAGAGAGAGGAGGAGAGAGAGAGAGGAGAGAGAGAGAGAGAGAGAGAGAGGAGAGAGAGAGAGAGAGAGAGAGAGGGAGAGAGAGAGAGAGAGAGCGGGAGAGAGAGAGAGGAGAGAGAGAGAGAGAGAGAGAGAGGGGAGAGGAGAGCGGGAGAGAGAGAGAGCGGGAGAGAGGAGAGAGGCGGGAGAGGAGAGAGAAGAGCGGGAGAGAGAGAGAGGCGGGAGGGGAGAGAGAGCGAGAGAGAGAGAGAGAGCGGGAGAGAAGAGAAAGGAGAGAGAGAGGAGAAGAGGAGCGAGAGAGAAGAGAGGAGGGAGAGGAGAGAGAGAGCGGGAGGAGAGAGAGAGCGGGAGAGAGAGCGGGGAGGAGAGAAAAGAGAGAGCGGGGAGAGAGAAGGAGAAGAAGAGAGGAGGAGAGAGAGAGAGGAAAGAGAGAGCGGGAAGAGAGAGAAGGAGCGCGGGAAGAGAGAAAGAGAGAGAGAGCGGGGGAGAGAGAGAGAGGAAAGAAGAGAGAGCGAGAGAGAGAGAGAGAGCTGGAGAGAAGAGAGAGAAGAGAGAAGGGAGAGGAGAGAGAGAGAGAGAGAGCGGGAGAGAGAGAGAGAGAGCTAGAAGAGAGAGAGAGCGGGGAGGAGAAAAGAGAGAGAGAGAGCGGGAGAAGAAGAGAGCGGGGAGAAAGAGAGGGAGAGAGAGAGAGAGAGGAAAGAGAGAGAAAGAGAGAGAGGAGGAGAGAAGAGAGAGAGAGAGCGGGAGAAGAGAGAGAGAGAGCGGAGGATAGAGAGAGAGAGCGAGAGAGAGAGAGAGAGCGCGGGAGAGAGAGAAAGAGAGAGAGCGGGAGAGAGAGAGAGAAGCGCGGGAGAGTGGAGAGCATGTGGAGGTCAGACCACTCGTCTCATCTTGGAGGGTCGGGTTCTAATTCACCACGCTCCTCGTCTGTCTAAGAGAGGCCTAATTCACCACGCTCCTCGTTGAGTCATTTCTGTTCGCTTTGGAGAGGCGGTGGAGGCTCAGTGAGTGGACAGATCCTCGCTGAAGGACCCTGCTTACCCTGGGATGTGGTTGTGGAGGGTAAATCAATGGGAAGATGAGGAGGAGAAAAGAGAGTCTTCGGGAGTTATTTCTCTCAATGAAGATGCCTTCACATGAGGCCACTACATGTTTGTAAAAGTTCATTTGGTCACAGATTTCCAGAATATTGTCCTTTAAGTGGTCTTTTTTTATTATGGTGGATTTGAATAGATCCAAATCACACACCACTTAAGATTCATCACAAACATGGAATCAACTTAACACTTTGTGGTTCATCGTTCATATAGTTCCTGTAGATCCGAATCACCTACATCAGTGGCAATGCAACAGTGAATGTTGTCCAAACAACCTATAGATGATGCCATATTTCCACATTATGAAACATAATTCAGCCTTTTCCTATGGAACCTCATTTTTCTCAAGACAGACCGGGTCAGAGGTTAAAACCTATTTTCCCAGCATGCATGCAGCACTAATGTCTCTAACTGTTGCTGTCTTTAAAACAATCGAACTCTTCCTATAATATTAATCTCCTCTGCAGCCCCCTGCACCCTATTATTGTGTTAATATACTATGCCCTGTTCGTAGATGCTCATTTGCATTCTAATATGAGCTCCAGCGCTGGCTTAACAGGTTCTCTCCGAGCTTTGTTTCCGAGACAACGACGACGGCCTTATCAGGGCCAGACTTCTCCCCCGCCCGCTTTGAAAGAGGCTCCAAAATCCTTCCATCTCTGCCGTCTCCGATCTGCCGCGAAGTGAGGGCGTTCCGTCCATGATTCTCCTCAGGAGACACCTTTGTGATGAGAGAAAGACCTTGTAATGTAATGTAACGTAATGAAATCCTATTGTGCTATATCATAATACTGTAATACTGTAAAAAGATGAGATCTCTGTCTCTCTCATCTCAGACGGTAAGACCCCTTAGCACAGATAGATTAGTTAGGCTTGTTTATCTAACCTCATTAAATGATCACAGATAGATTAGTTAGGCTTGTTTATCTAACCCCATTCATTGATTACATACTATGATGATGGACTCTGATTGTAACTACCTCCACCTAGAAGGGTATGTTTTCGTGGCTGTTTGTTTGTCTGTTTGTCTGTCTGTCTGTCTGTCAAGAGTACACAACAACTACCAGCTGATTTTCATGAGTGCTGGAGGAGGGGTGGAGCCAAGGAAGAACCAACCAATCAATTTTGGAGAGGATCCAGATCATGGGGAGGGTCCAGCCTTTTTTTTTTTCACTGTCTTCAACATTACGAAATGGCGGAGGTCCCCAAGTGCCCTTATAGTTCAGTCTATGTATGAGTTCGTTTAGTTTCAGTCTGTAGGAGATGTTTGAACAATGCACAGCGTATTAGTATTAGTATTAGTACTAGTAGAAATTATAATACTTTGCCTGTAGATGCAATTAGATCACAGCAGTGTAGCCTGATGTATACGTTATAATACTTTGCATATAGATGCATGCATTCTTTTATCATTTTCATCATTTCCCCTAGAATCATGCATCACCTCTTTCTGTAATGTGTTTTAATTTGGGTCTTTGATTTTTTGCTGATATTGCTAGTATGGGACCCAACCCACAATTCATGCCCAAACCCATTTCAACATTTCGTCAGATGAAGGCTTTTAGTGGGCAGAGAGACACCAGGCTACCTGTGCACAATATGGGCAGAGCGTCAAGTGTGCCTGGACACACACTTGCATGCACACACACACACCACAAGTACACACAAGCACACACACACTCATGCATAGATGCATCCTATCTGGTTGGTCGAGAGGTGCCATGTTAACTAACTAGCTAATGTCTCAGCTTGGTAGTTTCACAACAATCTGGATTTGCCGCCTCGTGAATTAAACATCATGTCCAGGTCTCACATGTTTTACACGTCTCAGCAGTTAAACATCATGTCCAGTCTTACATGTTTTACACGTCTTGTGAATTAAACATCATGTCCAGTCTCACATGTTTTACACGTCTCAGCAGTTAAACATCATGTCCAGTCTTACATGTTTTACACGTCTTGTGAATTAAACATCATATCCAGGTCTCACATGTTTGACACGTCTCAGCAGTTAAACATCATGTCCAGTCTTACATGTTTTACACGTCTTGTGAATTAAACATCATGTCCAGTCTTACATGTTTTACATGTCTTGTGGAGTGGGACTGAACATTGGTCATCTATTCTGTGTTGTTTTTATCTGATACATTCATGGGTTTCATATGTGGAAGGGGCTATACAGACACATGAACACACATGCCCTCTATCTCATTCTAACACACACACACACACACACACACACACACACACACACATTTATCCCCTCCTCCCACATACACACACTCTCATAAGTTCTGTCACGCTGTGTTTCTGTGCACTAACCCTGCTCTCACCCCCGGGGCACACACACACACACACACACACACACCCGGTCTCTATTATGCTCTGCGGCTGTTTCTCAGCCCCCTGCTGGTTGGGATTCTAATTGGAATGAGGCATTCTGTCCCAACGTCTCCCCAACTTCTCCCCGAAGCCCCATCCAGCCCTGTAGAGCTGAGGAGAGGTGAGGGAGACACGCTCAAATTAAGCCTGATTACTATGACAGTTTTACAAAACCAGACTAGAGCGAGCTGAGATGGGTGTGTGCGTGTTTGAGGGAGAGAGAGAGTGTGTGTGTGTGTGAGAGAGAGATAGGCAGAGAAAGATATGTTTTGTTGAGTTTTTATTACTTTTTATTTTGAGCATTTTGTTTTGCAAGCAAAATATGAAGCTTCCCTGACTGCCGCCCCCCCCCCCTTCCGCGGTAAAGACTAATAAAAACTAAACTCAAACTAAGCATTTTCAAAAAATAAAAAATAAACTAAACTAGCAAACCCGCTTTAAAAACTAATTCCTACTAAACTGAAATTGAAAACAAAAAGGCAAGAGGAAATAAAAATAAAAACTAGTGAAAAATGCAAAACCATAATAACCTTGGCCAATACCTGTCCTTTGCTCTCATTCAGTCCTCTCCTGCCGGATTTTAATGGCAACCGCAGAAAAGATTAGAATTACTGGCTGCAAATTATGACCTTGGAGAAAAAAATAAGAGTGAGAGAGAGAGAGAAACACACACTTAGCGACCCCAGTTTAACACTATTCCATTTGAGGTGGACTGACGCACGGCATAATGGACTCACGCATCAAAATGCACCAAAAGCGTATGTGTGTGTGTGTGTGTATATATGTGTGTGTGTGTGTGTGTGTATATATGTGTGTGTGTGTGTGTGTGTGTGTGTGTGTGTGTGTGTGTGTGTGTGTGTGTGTGTGAGAGAGAGAGAGAGAACACAAGCGAGGCTAACCCCCCCCCCCACCCCCAACACTAATGCCTCGCTATGAGCTGAATTAGACCCATAATCAGTCCAATTGCTCCACTTTAGGGGATGCCTGTGCCCACGTGTGTCCATTTAAAAGCACATTTTCCAGACAGGCCTTATTGAACACACTGCTGAAATATGAAGGTCTGTAACCTCTGCACATGCTGGCTAATTAGTTGGCATGCGTGTGTATGTGAGGGCAACAGTTGGCATGCGTGTGTATGTGAGAGCAACAGTTGAGATGCAGGCAGGAAATGGGCTCACCCGGAAGCTGGAGACCTAGCAAGTGATTTGGGACGGTATATTGCCCTGCTTCAGTCCAGGTGAAGGGGAGACAGTGGTACAGGAGGTAGAGAAGTCGTTTAGTAATCAGAAGGTTGCTAGTTCGATTCCCTGTCGAAGCGTCCTTGAGCAAGACACTGAACCCCTAATTGCTCCTGATGTGCAGTGTGCCATCAGTGTAAATGTAAAATGTGTATACATTTGTAAGTCGCTTTGGATAAAAGCATCTGCTAAATGACTAAATGTAAAATGTGTATGTGAGAGAAAACGCATTAAAACTGTGTTATTGAGTATGCTATTACTGTAAGTTACCTTCAAAAAAGGTTGTCCTTCCTCAGGAGTGGGTTGAAAATGTTTGATAACACTTCAACTAAAACAAAGTGTTGTACATTTGATATGGAAGTTGCCATATTGTGTTCTAAGATTATAGTCCAGTGGTGTAACATTGTCATCATATTATGACCGAATCATACAGTTGATGTTCAGGACAGGTTATTGGAAAACAATATAACAAGCGCTTATGCCACATAACTGTATCTGTGGCATCTGTCTGCGGCATCGTAACATGTGATCAGCCAGAGACAGACAAACGGTGAACTGAACAGACTGGAGCAAAATGGTTAACTGTCCTGAATGCTAACTGGCACCTGACTAGCGCTTAACTTGCACTTCAGCAGTTACATTCCTGCACTTCTTTTTCCTCTTTTCTAGGTTGTTGTTTTTCTAATTCTCATGTAAATTAGTATTTATTGTTACACCATGCTTTTTTTATTGCTCTTAGCTTGACTGTTCTCTCCCTTGTACGTCGCTTTGGACAAAAGCGTCTGCTAAATGACTAAATGTAAAATGTAAATGTAACTGAACAGACTGTAGATAGACTCAACAGTACTAGGAACAAAATACACGACGCTCGGAAGATCTCTTAGAATAAACAGAAACTGTCCATGATGTGCATCAAACTTAGGGGCAAAACTCTTGTAAACCAGAACTACCTAAACCTTCGGATACGAAAGAGCAGGAACAAAACACAGGGCGCTAATAGTCCGGAGCTTGAGGAAGGAGCAGGAAGATGTGTCCACACACGACGAGACCAGGCAATAAGTGAGGGGAGGGGAGTGAGGAGTTTAAGTAGAGTGGTGGAGGGAGTGACAGGTGTTCATGATTAGGCAATCAGGGGACTGGGAACGTGACGGAGGCAGGTGAGTTGAATCAGGAGGGGGCGTGGCACATCGGTTCATATGAACACACTTTAGCAACTTCCAATAGTTAGGATGGCTCCCTAAGCTAGAGTTACATAGCTAAGATGGCACCCTAAGCTGGAGTTCCATAGCTAAGATGGCTCCCTAAGCTAGAGTTACATAGCTAAGATGGCTCCCTTAGCTAGAGTTACATAGCTAAGTTAACTGGCATAAGACTTCAACCATGACTGTGCCATGAATTATTGCCCTATTTCAGTCACTATACTAGAGATCTTTGCTGACTGTGCTGACTGTCTCTCATCTCATGGAGGTTCGCGCTCACTATTCCATAACATGCCGTTTCATGTGGGAAAGAACTTTGCTGTGATTGACAGCTAAGTGAGAATGCCAATTCCTTATTGATTACGGATTGTTTTTAATCTGACATTTTTACATATTTAATTTATGAAAGAGGCTATAGAGAGTGCTGATTTCACAACACAACAGCCCTGTTCAAACAGAGGCTCTTGCTGACTGCCGTCGGTTTGTTTGGGTGGTTCGCCTGGGGCACTGGCCTGCAGCAGTCTGTAGGACTAGGCTTACAGAAACTCTGCATTACACACTGTTCAGACAGCACACACACACACACACACACACACACACACACACACACACACACACACACACACACACACACACACTTTGTTCAGACAGCGCACACACACACACACACACACACACACACACAAATCCGTCTGCAGGACTCACACACACACTGTTATACCAGCATACATGCACACACAAAGCAGTCTAAGAAGGACTACACTGACTTAAAAGGGCCCTACATTATGTAGATCAGACACTGTTCAGATAGCACACACACACACACACACACACACACACACACACACACACACACTTTGCTCAGACAGCAGTCTGCAGAACAGCCACCTGTGGCTGCTGACACTGTAAAACTACTTCCAGCATTAACAAGAGCGTGGAGAAGTCCCTACCTACCCGAACACACAGCAACTGAGAATCTCACTTATCATGTTAAAGTAATATTTATTCATCTTGAGAGAGCCGCAGGGAGCTGATAGGCCGTGACAGGCTGTTATTAATCAAATGTCTTACACTCATTATTATTGTTAGTTCTTTATTCCCCTAACACACACACACACACACTCACTCACTCACACACACACTCACTCACTCACTCACACACACACACACACACACACACACACACACACACACACACACACTCACACTCACACTCACACTCACACTCACACACACACACACATTATGAGTTAGTTCTTTATTCCCCACTATCATTAAGTAATGGGCTGCTCCATCAGCAGCTCTCGTACATGTGCAGGACTCATCTTCATCGTCCTGCTTCATCATTATATCAGTAACAACGATGTTGGAGCTAGTGTGGTTTGAACAACGAAAGTGGCTATTTGTGACGTGGCTACTACGGTTTTGAGACAGAGTCGTGACACATACACACAGTCGTGAGACACACACACGCACACACACACACACATAAACACAGTCATGAGAAACACACACACACACACATACACACTGTCATTATTCCATCCAGCGCTCCAGCGTGCCACCGTCGTTCCGCGAGGACTTCCGTCGTTATTCCTGAAACGCACTCCTGGTGTTTCACATGTGGGCTGTACATTTAAATTATAAAACACGACAGACAGACAGAGGAACCAATGGCATTTCACTGCCTGACTCCGGTGCGCTGTGATCCAGCATACACAGCATTCAGAGGAGAACTGCTGAGAACGGTGAAACATTTACTTTGTGCATAAAATGTTTGCAGTTGTGGTGCTGGAAAGGTCAAAGGTCAAAGGAAAGGTCAAAATCAAAGGTCAAAGCACCACAAAACAAACTCACAATCAGAAGTGGAGGAAGCTCGTTTTATTTTATTTCTCCTCCAGTACAGTCCCTTTAAGCATTTGAAGGGACAGCCGCAGACACTCTGTGACAAGGGCAGTACAAATGATGGTAAATATAACATTTCCAACTCATCTCACCGCAGATTGGAAAGGGCCTCGAGTCATCTGTCTGCACTGCACTAAGAAAGTGTTTCGCTATCGATTCACTCTCGATCTAGTTGCCTATCGACCCAGGCCTGGGGAATAGATAGATCCCTTCAAGGAAGTTGCATTATTTTTCGGAGGAAGCCAATTAAATGTCTGGTTTCTATCAGTGCCTTTGCACAATCCATCTTCTTCCCCCGAAGCTGCTGTCTTAGTATGCCTTTACCCATTTTTAAATCAGCACTGTATAGTATTCAGCTGAATTGAAAGCCAGACGGACTCCTGCTTTAAGGTTACGCGAGGTGGAAAACAGAGAAACAGTATAAATCAAGGCCATACGTCAATATCAGACGCCTCTTCAGAGGCCAGTGGATGGGAAAGACAGCAACGGCATCTTAACCCTCGATGGCCTGCTTAATCTGAGTGTGTGAGTGTGTGTGTGTGTGTGTGTGTGTGTGTGTGTTTGAGATGGCCTGCTGAATCTGAGTGTGTGTGTGTGTGTGTGTGTTTGAGATGGCCTGCTAAATCTGAATGTGTGTATGTGTGTGTTTTGGGATGGCGGGCTGAATCTGAGTGTGTGTGTGTGTGTGTGTGTGTGTGTGTGTGTGTGTGTTTGAGATGGCCAGCTGAATCTGAGTGTGTGTTTGTTTGTGTGTGTGTGTGTGTTTGAGATGGCCTGCTGCACACCTAAAGTGCAGTCTGAAATGTTCATCAGAGGGAGAAAGTGTCAGAGTTGCCGGTCGGCTCTGGGCTCTCTCATGCTTCAGGTGCGAGACACTGGCACTGTTGCAGCCAATCTCAGTCTGTCTCATACCAAAATGAATCTCACTCACTCACACACACACACACACACACACACACACACACACACACACACACACACACACACCCCATCAATGGCAATATAGGTGAAACTAAGGCAGAAACAGTGCTGAGATATGAAAAAGCTAGACTTCATTTTAAGAGTCAGTGTTTGATCTTATTGTAGTTTAATGGGTATGTTTACTTGTATGTATGCATTTGTTGTATTTGATGATGGGAAGCGTCCTTGGTAGTTTGAAATCAATTCTATTTTTTCATTATTCATATCCTACACACGGAATCCAGAATCCTAGTTTCCCATCCTATACCAGAAACTGCAAAGAGTGTTGTCATGAAAGAGAAAAAATAATGAACAGGATTTGTCCAATGGAGCCTCTTCTGCATCAATCTGCACCCTACGTTGGAGAAACATCTCAAACCAATCTCATCATCAATATACTTTACTTCTCTCCACCTAAATGCTGGTTACATACACACACACACACACACACACACACACACACACACACACACACACACAAACACACACACATGCTCAGAGAGATCTGATCCAGACACCACTGTGTGTGCTGCATTTGGAGAATCAACAGGTGCTGGTTTTCCCCCTTCTATATCTCTCCCTCTCTCCCTCTCTCTCTCTATCTCTCTTTCTCTCTTTCTAATTCTCTGGCTCTTCATTTCTGAAACTGGTAATAAATGTCTTATCTGTGTCTGCACCATTTAATCAATTAATTATTTCAGCATTGGCTGGTCGATAAGTGTGTAATATGCATGTGTGTGTGTGTGTGTGTGTGTCTGTGTATGTCTGTCTGTCAACACGTCTGCGATGTGTGTGTGTGTGTGTGTCTGTGTGTCACTGCCTGTCTGCCCATCTGTTAGTTCTGCTGATGATGGGGTCTGTCGTGTGTGTGTGTGTGGTGTGTGTGTGGTATGTATGTGGTGTGTGTGTGTGTAATAGTCTGCACATCTGTTACTTTTGTTAATGATGGGGGCTGTGATGTGTGTGCATATGTGAGTGAGAGCGTGCTTGTGTGTGTGTGTGTCTGGGTGTCTGCAATGTCATCTCGAGACAGAGCTTGGTGTGTAATCACCTTCCCTCTCAGTCTGCAAACCCAATCGGCCTCTGCTTTCATAAATCTCCACCCTGTGCTGGGGAAACATGTCAGAGCAGAATCAGAAGCGTTGTGTGTGTGTGTGTGTGTGTGTGTGTGTGTGTGTGTGTGTGTGTGTCTCCTCTCTCCTGCCCTTCTCTTCATTATTCTAATGGGCTTTTCAACCCTGGGTGTCAGGAGAGGACTGCGACTGGAGAACTACCATGGGTACAATAGTTGCGAAGCAATGTTATATAGACCTATGTCTCATATAAGCATCTCAAAGGTCTAGTTTGAGTTCATGTGTAGGCTTCGAAGCCATTACGTTAGGTAGCACACAGCTGTCTGTCACTGGGGTGTGTGTTGGCATTATACTATAGTAATCAGGGGTTCGACTCAACTCTAGGAATCATCCCTGTCTTGTCTTCTCTCTGCAACACAGACACACAGACACACAGACACACACACACACACACACACACACACACACACACACACACACACACACACACACACAAACACACACACACACACATATACATGTTGGCATTATACTATAGTAATCAGGGGTTCGACTCAACTCTAGGACTCTACCATCCTGAAAATCATCCCTGTCTTGTCTTCTCTCTGCATCACACACACACACACACACACACACACACATATATACACACACACACACACACACACACACACACACACAGACAGAGACACACACACACACACACATGTAAAATTGATAGCAGAGATGGTGTGTAAATGTGGACTTCAGTTCACAAAAGGAATAGAAAATGAGCCCATAGCATCACGTCTGTGTGTTCAAATTCCCTTTCATCCACAGCAGCCTATAGCAACATTACCATTAACAGACACTACTCAGCCCTTCATATATAAAAGGGTCTTAGGCTAGCATGGCTTTAATACTGAAGTATCTAATTAATACGTTAAGCAGAGGCCGATGTAGACGTTAAGTACACCACTCGTAGCCTCTCAGGGCCCCACTGAAGCCCAAGGACTCATGAGGCTCAACACAAACAAACGACTCTCTGTGTCGACGATCCAGACAACCTGGCTCAGCCCTCGTGCTCATGCGTACTCTGAACCACGGGAGTCTCGTCCTCTTACACCGTAATTACAGTCAATCATTTGGTTCTCAACCCGCTGGGGTTGACGCAGAATATTGAGGACCCTTGATAAGGGAGTGAGTAAGGGATGATGTATAGTCCGCCGGCCATTCTTGAAAAATAAATCCCGACAGGATGAACAGGTCTTGTATCGACCTGAAGGGATTTATTTTTCAAGAATGACCAGCGGACGATACATTATCTCGCTTATTATACGGCTTCTGCAGAGAAAAACATTTTCTTAACGCAAATAGAACTTTAAAGTTTCAGGTGTTGCGCAGCAATGAATCACTTGCTGACTTTAAGCTACAATAAATGTCCGTTACAAAAAGTGAAATGACTACTTGAGGAATGAAATGAAAGAGGAGAATCAGAAGCACAAAACCTATCGTCAATGGCAGTGGTCATTACTGATTATTCATTGATTGAAATAACGTTGGGATGGCCCATTCAATTCAGCAGAATGTTCTGCAGCATTCAGAGGAGCTGTATATTAAGGGAAGGAATCATATGCACCCAGGAGTCTGACTGTACAGTGGGGATCTGAATCTGATTCTTCACTGATCTGACTCTGATCCGGTCTGGTTCCAGTGGGTCAACCCGATCTAACCCAAAATCAGAGGGCATCTGCAGAGCTGCTGTTCATAATTCGGTCCAAACATCTCTGAGCCATTGGCCAGCCAGCCAGCCAGACCATACAAGACTTGTTCCAGATCTTGGCCATAACCTCACCAGACCAGACCAGACCAAACAAGCCAAGGCCAGATCTGGGCCATAACCTCACCAGACCAGACTAGACCAGACCAGACCAGACCAGACCAGACCAAACCAGCCAAGACCAGATCTGGGCCATAACCTCACCAGACCAGACTAGACCAGACCAGACCAGACCAGACCAGACTAGACCAGACCAAATCAGACCAGACCAGCCAAGACCAGACTTGGGCCATAACCTCACCAGACCAGACTAGACCAGACCAGACCAGACCAGACCAAACAAGCCAAGACCAGATCTGGGCCATAACCTCACCAGACCAGACCAGACCAGACTAGACCAGACCAAATCAGACCAGACCAGCCAAGACCAGACCTGGGCCATAACCTCACCAGACCAGACTAGACCAGACCAGACCAGACCAGACCAGACCAGACTAGACCAGACCAGATCTGGGCCATAACCTCACCAGACCAGACCAGACCAGACCAGTCTAGACCAGACCTGGGCCATAACCTCACCAGACCAGACCAGATCAGACCAGAACAGACCAGACCAAACTAGACCAGATCTGTGTCGGAGTCGCTGCTGCTGTAGGAGAGGAAATGGTCTTTTACTCTCTGTCTCTCACAAGCAGCGTCAAAAAAGTATGTTCCGGCTGGTCTTCCAAAACTTTTAACAAGCTCACCAATTTTCTGTGGGAATGTATTCCTGTAAAGCTATGAGCTACAACCGAAGC
>NC_045170.1:3619084-3631584 GCF_900700415.2 Clupea harengus | reverse complement strand
GAGAGAGAATGAGAGAGAGGATGAGAGAGAGAGAATGAGAGAGGGAGAGAGAGAATGAGAGAGGGGAAGATAGAGAGAATGAGAGAGGGGAAGAGAGAGAAAATGAGAGAGGGGAAGAGAGAGAGAATGAGAGAGGGGCTGAGAGAGGGAGAGAGAGAATGAGAGAGGGTAAGAAATAGAGAGAATGAGAGAGGGGAAGAGAGAGAGAATGAGAGAGGGGAAGAGAGAGAGAGAGGGGAAGAAATAGAGAGAATGAGAGAGGGGAAGAGAGAGAGAGAATGAGAGAGGGAGAGAGAGAATGAGAGAGGGGAAGAGAGGGAGAGAGTGGGAGAGGGGATGAGAGATGGATAGAGAAGGAGGAGTTCAGAGAGGCAGTTTAATAATAGATGGAAATGTGCCACGGAAAGATCCATGATGTCTATAAGGAATACAATTACTCTGGTGGAGTGTGGAGGACACGAGGAGACCGTGAGGGCGGGGGGAGAAGGAGGAAGAGGAGGAGACCGTGGGGGCGGAGGGAGGAAGAGGAAGAGGAGGATACCGTGGGGGCGGAGGGAGGAAGAGGAAGAGGAGGAGACCGTGGGGAGAAGGAGGAAGAGGAGGATACCATGGGGCAGAGGGAGAAGGAGGAAGAGGAGGAGACCATGGGGGCGGAGGGAGAAGGAGGAAGAGGAAGAGGAAGAGACCATGGGGGTGGGGGAGAAGGAGGAAGAGGAGGAGACCGTGGGGGTTAACGGAGGAAGAGGAGGATACCATGGGGGCGGGGGGAGAAGGAGGAAGAGGAGGAGACCATGGGGGCGGAGGGAGAAGGAGGAAGAGGAAGAGACCATGGGGGTTAACGGAGGAAGAGGAGGATACCATGGGGGCGGAGGGAGGAAGAGGAGGATACCATGGGGGCGGGGGGAGAAGGAGGAAGAGGAAGAGGAGGAGACCATGGGGGTGGGGGGAGAAGGAGGAAGAGGAAGAGACCGTGGGGGCGGAGGGAGAAGGAGGAAGAGGAAGAGGAGGAGACCATGGGGGTTAACGGAGGAAGAGGAGGAGACCGTGGGGGCGGAGGGAGAAGGAGGAAGAGGAGGAGATCATGGGGGTGGGGGGAGAAAGAGGAAGAGGAGGAGACCGTGGGGGCGGAGGGAGAAGGAGGAAGAGGAGGAGACCATGATAGAAGTCGGAGGCGGGGCATGTGGGAGACTGTTTGAGAAATGACCGACAGGGATGAGAGAAACGGGATGGGATGTACCATGCAGGTACACACACACACACACACACACACACACACACACACACACACACACACACACACACACACACACACAGAAAGAGAGAGAGCTTCAAACCCATTTACAGAGTATCAGCTTCTGCTGGGAGGGAACCGGTCCTTACCTCGGGGTGCGTTTCTGGCAGAGCAGGGCCGGGTCAGGGCGGACAGCAGCACTCTGATGGCAACCATCACACCAGCATCTGACTTTTTATCATATAATTTGGACTAAACCTTTCCCCTTTGCCTTTACCAGCTGTGTGTGTGTGTGTGTGTGTGTGTGTGTGTGTGTGTGTGTGTGTGTGTGTGTGTGTGTGTGTGTGTGCGTGTGTGTGTGTGTGTGCGTTCGTGCACCTTTGTATACAGGTGCTGCTTTGTGTAGGTCCTGGATGCATAGCTTCTGTTGTCTCCACAAAGACACGTGCAGAGCAGCCCAGTGTGATTGGCTATCCTCAGAGAGTTCACCATGCAGTCACACACATACACACGCACACACACACACACACACACACACACACACACACGCACACACACGCACACACACACACACACACATGCTATAGGTTCAGTCTACCCGCTATGCCACACAAAGACATGCCTCAGATCCAGACCATTCGTGCGCTGCTCTGGGACTAGACACCAGACAGCTGGTAAACAAAACAATTAGGGCTGTCCATTCAGGGAGAGATGCAGGCTGTCCGACCCAGTAGTCATGGCAGCGACTCCAAAGCTCATCTGGCTTTGTTTGGTGGTCATCATCTGCCCCCCCCCCACCCCACTCCCTCCCGACCCCCCCGTTCTTCCCTCCAATGTCAGACAGTCAGCAGTGGTGCCACTGGTTCATTTGGAGGTTGACTAGGCACAACAACAAACCTACGCTCTCAATAACAAACACACACACACACACACACACACACACACACACACACAGACGGAAGACATCTGTTTGAAGACGCAGATGCATCACCTGGTCCTGAACGTCCCATCGGGAGTCACACACTCCCCCTGAGCCAGCTGCTGTTGCCAAGGAAACCTGGTGACACACACTTACACAGGTGTGCTACAGATTCTGTTCTCAGGGAGCTCGTTGTTACAGTACTGTCTTTTAAATAACTGGGAATGTGATAACTAATGATAACTGAGAGACACTTTGCCCTGCTCCGATGTTGACACAGCTAAATCACACGCAGAGAAGACACCATCTTTGACTTGACAGAAGCCAGAAGTGAGTGATGCTAAGAGCAACAGGTTGGAGCCAGAAACTGCTTGATGACTGAACGGGTTGTGTGCATGTGAACCTGCCACAATGGACCAATAAGTGATTCTTACAATGGCCCCAAAACAGCTTAAAGGGACAGTCTGTAACTCAAATCTAAAACTCTTTTTTTAATCGAATTCAGCAAATGGCTCCTCATGCTGGTTCCCAATGGTTCCTCTAGCTGTCGAGGACCTGTCCAGCTGTTTCTGCGTCTTTAACTGGAATCTCAGACAAAGATGCAAGTTGTGTTAGGAGACTGTGCTCTCCATTGGGCCCCTGAGTCTAACTTCCTAACTCCATTCTATATTCCATTAAAATATTACATTAGCTGTATCACATTTAACACTTACCACTGAGACCCAAACACCCACTCAAATCAATTTCTATGTGAGCTTAGGCTTTCTTTTATTCGACTCAGATGGAATAATTGATGTCGAAAGAAAATAACTGAATTCATCTACTCTGTCTCTGCCAGACTGCTTATAATGGGTTGAATATGCTGTTTAATACTGAAGCCGACGGCTGATGAATTCATCAAAGTCATTAATAACTGTGCAGTCTAAAGGCCCACAAGTCTAAGGACTATGCTTTTCTGTGTTGTGTGTTTTGTTATATTCAAATCAGGTTATTTTTTTTCATAAAGCATAAAACAACAATTAAACGGTATGATCGCCGACAGTGATTTGTTTGTGTAAAGCGTGCGCATTTGTTTGCTTGTGTTCCTCTTAGATTGTTTGCTTATCCTTTAGCGGTTGCTAATGCTAATTGTCTAAGCAGACTCGCACAAAGAGGTATCATGCAGCCGTGGGTACATTTCTCTCAAAACTCCATTTTAAATACTCAAGGATTAAACAAGAAACACAAATTCAGTGTTAATATAATAATACATTAATGACATCACTTCCCGTATGACATGTGTCTGGGCTTCTCTGCTCTCAGATCAGTCTGAGGAGAACACATTCACACACACACACACACACACACACACACACACACACACACACATATACACACACACAAACTCACACACACACACACACATAGATGCACTCAGGCACACAGACTTGGGCTTCTCTGCTCTCAGATCAGTCTGAGGAGAACACCTCTCCCCAGAGTGAGTCATTACACAAACAGGTGTCTACACAACAGCATGGAGTTAAGTGTCGTGCCTGAAGTTACGCAACGCGTTGTGTTCCTGCTGTTGTTTGTGTGCCCTGTTCTCAAGCACCAACTTTTAAAAAATAAACTTAGCAAGGACAACCTCCACGAAACCACTGCAGCAGCATCCGACGTCACGGTGTGTGCATTACAGAAACGGATGCTCCCGTTTAAAGCAGAGCCATTATTCAGATGAGGTGGAAAACAGGTGCTTAAATGCCACCCAGGGCTTGGCTACTGTACAGAGGTGGTTGGAGAGGGTGGCCGCCTGCGGTGACGACGTCCCAATTAGCTGTTTTCTCTGCTGAGTTATGGAGTTTACTCTCTGTGACTCGCTGCTCCTCTCCTCTCCGCTCCTCGCTTAAGCAATCGTCTCCTCGTGGGTATTGACCCTCCGCACTCGCACTCGCCCGCTCTCCCCTGACCTCCCGGGCCATGCCGAGTTGTTAATAGGGTGTTGCCATTAGCAACAAAAGGCAAATGCCTTTCTCTCTAACGAGTGGAGGGAAACTGAGAAAGGCTTGCAGGGGAGAAGTATCGTCTTATATCCGTCTTCCTGCTGGATTAGCATTCATCTCTCCCACACAGATTTTAAACAAAACCTCAACGCTCCACTGTTCATCAGCTCTCAAGTAAACTCACCATTCCTCTGACTCTAAACCTCTTCCTGACTACAAATCCCAGCATTTTTGGATTCCTTATAGTGAACCAATTGTCACTGTCGGTAGACATTGTGTGGAAGGCTACACAATCCGCTTCCAGGAAGTAATTCTAAGTAATGATTGGTGAAGACCAGTCACCTGACCGGAACGGAAAACACGATACGTTTGATTGGCTAATACCAGGACCTTTACTTTTTCGTTGAGAAATGGTGTCGATTTCCTGACTTTTAATGTTGTGTCACGTTTAACGCTGTTGTTCGACGTTAATAGCAATTGAGTACACTTGTGTCGTTTTGTGTGTAAACGTAATAACGTGGGTGACTGATAAAGGATATACTGTACGTTGCACATCACAAACATGTACTGCCTTCCACCCATTGTCTACCGACAGTCACCACATAGTTTGTTGATGTTTTTTTATGATAACTTATAAAGCTGGGCTAGCGATTTTGGTCTATGTTATCACTTCCAAAAGGTCTTTCCAGCCAATACCACTGGAGACTTCACCCAACACAATGAAACCTTCATCACTATCCCCATGCACTTCAAGTCAACATCATATGACGACTGAATAACCCTACCCGGGGAAGGAACACAGATAAACACTTCTTTATTGCTGTTACAGTTTTTCTTGATTGCTTAAACACAATTTTGACTGCTTTGTTTTGTTTTTCATTTCACTCACACAATTAGCACAACCACACACCCAATGAGCAAAACACCTCAGATCCATTGCAAAATGAAACACTCTTGTAAAAACTATACACTAATTTAACAAAACCATATTTTGTTACCATATGAAACACACACGTTGCATATGACTGAATTCTGTTTGTACCACTTACACACTGCTGTTATAAACCTAAAACACTTTTAGCAATTCTACTTCTCAGTGATTAGAGTAGTGTAAGTGAAGTACACATAGAAAGTGCAAATATACAATAAATTCAACAAACACTACACAAGACCAATGCTGCAGACTGATGAAAATATAATTTAATCCTCTCCATATACCCAAATCAGTCGACATGTCAACATGGAGAATCACAACAAAACATGTCCCAGTTTTCATGCTACTTCAGTAGTGTGCATAACACTGTAAGCTCAGCAAAAATCAGACAAACGTAAAATGAAGTTTCCAGTACAGGTTACAATTCCATTAAAACCCTGATGTCTTTTTAGGATGTGTGCCAGTGTTGACTGAGAGACCTGATGGACATTACTGTATTGAAAATGGCATGGTCACCGATAATGTTGGCTTGAATTTCTCTGAGCCTGATAGCATTATTTGCCAAAACCATGTTTATGATCTCTCGATCTTGTTCTTGCGTGAATATGGGCCGCCGTCCTCCTTTCAAGTTTATTTGATACATTTGGTCTTCTTCTTCTTTGAGCACGTTTTCCTCCTGCTTCAGGTCTTCCTCTTCCTCTTCCTCTACCTCCACCTCAACCTCTGTGGATTCCCCCTCTCACCCTCACTCTTCTTCTTCTGACTCCTTCCATTTTGGTTGAAGACAGATGAACTCATCTGCTGCATTTCTATAGTGCTTAAACCTGTTTGGTGTGTCTACAATTACAGTTTTTCTCAATTGCTTTGGCACATTTTTCCATTCACTGTTTACTTTTGCAAAACAGCTCAAACACAGCCCTTAACAGAAGCTGAAACGACCAAAACACTTTATGATATTTGCAGAATGACACCACCTTCTCAAAACTTATCACACACCCATCAAAACCAAACATTTCCATCAAAACCTACAATTTGTGCTCAATTGAAAATGTATGTTTTCTCATTTATTTAACAATGGATAACAAAACTCAAACTACAGCTATCAATATCAACCTCTGAAACCATCACTTCAACTTTTGTGCAACACCCTCACAGTATTGACTATTTTACCACTGACAACATACTACAATTTGGGTTTTGTACTGAGCACTCTTGACAATATACTGTCAGAAAGTATTTGAAATTTGAAAATTTGTATACAGAAAAATATTGTTGTTCTGTTTTTGTATTGCTACGTAAATACTATACATGTAAAAGATATTCTAAACAAGGACCTGTCAACACCATTGATTTACATTTGTTCTACTGTGTACAAAATGGCAAAGATTCTGACACAAAAATATTTATTGCAGTCATTTTTCCACATTACATGTATATACTGTAAGAAGTCAAAATGACAGGTTTCAATTTACAGTAAAAAGGTCAAATCTGTTCTGCAGTGAACATTCTCCCCCTGCCACCAGTGTGGGCCAGTGTGTTGATTCTGTAAAAATAGTGCAATAGGCTGTAAATACTGTAAATATACAGTAATCAGACTTCTACCGTATATGTTGTAAATTACTTTAGTGAAACTACAGTACTACATTGTATTGTGGCCACACACTTTACAAAAGTATAGAAATGGTTGTTGCCAAGAGTGCAAATACAGTGAAACACAGTACAGTAAATTGACTGCAAAGGCCAGCAAAGTGTCATTGTCATTGCCGAACGTACAAACAATTGATGCCACAGTATGACGGCTCAGGTTTGGCTGAACCCTTTGGCCAGCCTCTCTCATGGAGAGGTCATGATTGACTACGTGATCAATGACTGTTGCCCTACTGTAATTTCATTAGAGCATCTTACACGAACGCCACGTCCCCTGACAGGGGCCCCTCTACCCTACCACGGCCTCTTCCTTGTCCTCGTCCTAGTCCTTGCTGAGGTTGTTGGTGGCGGCCTCCTCGATCCATGCTTGGTATCAACTTCAATCTTTTTACCTCTTTTAGAGGTTGAGAACTACTTGATTAGTTGTGCACAGAGAGTTCACACAGGTGCTGACGATATTTAGAATATAGAGAGCAGTTTCAGTTGGCTGCTACTAGGTGTTTGCAATGTGTTGACATGGTTATTCAATTAGGTTTTGTGTCTTTCTCTGAGAAGTGTGTTAACTGTTTTGAAAAGTGTGTTAAAACTCCAAGAAATGTGTGTGAAAGCAATGAGAAATAGTTAACCCATTCGCCAGAGAAGACTCTTGCTGTGCAAAGAAGATGTGAGCATTAGATTAAGTTGACCCATGATTCGCTAAATGTGTGAAAGCAATCGAGAAAAACTGTAAGCAATCATGTGTTTGCCAGGCTCATAAGTGTGGTAATTTGACAGTCAGTGTTTTGGAATTGCAAGGAAGTGACCTCTTGATATACTTCTGTGTCTAAAGCTTTCAAGTGTGTTTAGTGTTTTGCAAATCACTTGTGTGTATTGTTTCGCAAAAAGTGTGATGTTGACATGTGCTTATAGTGGTGCAAATCTGAGCCGTTGTTTTGCTCCTTGCGTAAAGGTTTTGATAATTGTGTAATACTTTTGATTTGAGTGTTTATCCAATCGTAAAAAACTGTAAAGGGAAGAATGAAGACTAGTGCTGTCAAACGATTAAAATATTTAATCGCGATTAATCGCATTTATGTCTTAGTTAACTCAAAATTAATCGCGATTAATCGCAATTTTGTATCTATTCTAAATGTCCCTTTGTTTATTAATTTTTTCCATCATTTTATTTTTATTTTAATGCCCTTATCAACATGGAAAAGTGGATTGGCTTGCAAATGTTTTATTTTATTGAAAACCAACATTGCCAAACAGGGCAGTACAAAATAAAATTATACAGTGCACATTTCAGGTAAACAAGGACTCAGCCTATAGTACAGTTAAACCATGGCTTAATATTTTCTTTTTTTCAAGTTTGCTGGGAACATAGCAGTCAGGCCTCTTATTTCAGAAACAATGAACCATAACAGTTAGGTTACCAATAAAAGGTAAGCCTACTACTTCTTTGCTTTCAGCCAGCTGCCTGTTGACATTTTCAGACAACAGTGAAGCTCACTTTATTTGCACAACACAACTTTTAAAAGTACATTTTCATTCAGAAGCTTTTTATCATCCATTTCGCCGTATCGCGCTCACCATTCACTCAAACCGTAACGTTAGCCCACCGCACAGTTTGCGAGGCCAAAAAGAACGTTCATCTAAAAAAAAAAAAACATTCAGCTGGGACAGCTGGGACAGACAAACTCAATCAAGCACAGAAAAGTACCTGGAAACACCTCCTCTGCACATCAAGGTGACCCGACAGATTTTCATCAGGTGTTTCTATGGAGACCACCAAACATTCTCTCTCATACCGTCACCTGGTAACAACACCCTTTGACCATCACAGCCTCCTTTTACCAAGAAAAGAAAAAAAAGGCTAAAATTGCTCTGTTTTAAAATTGGATGGAGAGAAATCCCATGAGTCTCTGGTTTATGTTGTGTATTCTCAGCTCTGTTAGAGTGAGGTGCCAACAACATCAAGGTAATGGATGTGATTTTTCAGGGAGCATGCTTACTGATGATATTTACCTTAATCACCTTTTAAGTTGCTTTGGATAAAAGCATTTGCTAAATGATTAGACGCAGCTTAAACCTTTGAAACTGTTCAACTTTCTACCATTCAAATGATACCCTGTATCATGTTGTGTCGTGTTGTGCTCTGCGGTGCGGTGCGGTGCTCTGCTGTGCTGTGCTCTGCTCTGCTCTGCTCTGCTGTGCTGTGCTGTGCTGTGCTGTGCTGTGCTGTGTTGTGTTGTGTTGTGTTGTGTTGTGCTGTGCTGTGCTGTGCTGTGTTGTGTTGTGATGTATTGTGTGCGGTGCGGTGCTCTGCTGTGCTGTGCTGTGCTGTGCTGTGCTGTGCTGTGCTGTGCTGTGTTGTGTTGTGTTGTGTTGTATTGTGCGGTGCTGTGCTGTGCTGTGCTGTGCTGTGTTGTGTTGTGCTGTGCTGTGCTGTGCTGTGCTGTGCTGTGCTGTGCTGTGTTGTGTTGTGTTGTGTTGTGCTGTGCTGTGCTAATGCTCCACTAAGACATGTCAGCAGTGTTAAGTACTGCTTTAATAAAGACAACAGATGACAGAAGCCTCAGAGATAAGAGCCTTGTGTGTATGTGTGTCTGTGTGTGTGTGTGTGTGTGTGTGTGAGAGAGAGAGAGACCGACTGTGTGTGTGTGTGTGTGTGTGTGTGTGTGTGTGTGTGTGAGTGAGAGAGAGAAAGACCGACTGTGTGTGTGTTTGCTTGATTACACCAAGCGTTTGCAGCGCATGAAACTGTGTGAGCATCATCTTCACACATGTCCTCCTAATAATCTCATCATCACAAGAACCGAACCCATCCCCCTCTTTTACTGACGTCAGAGAGGCGCCTGCAGCCACTCTGACTAGGGAATGCATGTGTGTGTGTGTGTGTGTGTGTGTGTGTGTGTGTATGTGTGTATCTGTGTGTGTTTGTATGTGTGTGTGTGTGTGTGTGTGTGTGTATGTGTGTGTGTGTATGTATATGTGTGTGTGTGTATGTATTTGTGTGTGTGTGTGTGTGTGTGTGTGTGTGTGTGTGTGTGTGTGTGTGTGTGTGTGTGTGTGTGTGTGTGTGTGTGTGTGGGTGTAGGTTAGGCCACTAGCTGAGTACATCCAACACAGTATATCTACAGCTTAAGAGGAGATGATAGATAATAGATATCCCTTTACAAAGAGTCCACGGAGTGAGTGGAGGCCATGAACGGTGTCCCTGGCTCATTAGGTTTGAATAACTGCATGTGACCACACATGAAACAGTGGATATGGATGAGCACAGTCACAGGATAAGCCTGTGAGGACGTCTTCATACCACCGAGAGTTTACACAAGCCACTGTGCAGGCAGCATACTATTTAATTCATGGCCGTTTCACACAGAACTTCAAAGAGGGACGATTAGTCTTTGGACTGGTAAGCACGGGCACACACACAGAATAGACTTGGCACAGGCCGCTAGTTACACTCCACAGGCTAGTGTCAGCCCTTCAAAGACCAGGGCCGGCACTATTCAGTGGCTTTTGAATTCATGGTTTAGCGTATATATAGAGACACGATCTGAGAAATGATTATTCCTCCTCGCTGTAATCTTGACCAAATGAACCTTGGCTGCAGGCTACAAGGCTACAGAAGCACATTTTTAATCTATTCTATAGTCAGGATTAAACTTTTTCCTCTTTTTTGTTCAACTCCCATAACCAACATTTGAAGTTATGTGAAGAATATACGCCAGTGAATATTGCTACATATGCATGTTTTTTTGGCAAAGGATCCTTTTTGTTCGAAAGACGTTCTGAGTCATCCAGTGTGTTCGGTATTCAGCTGTGCACGTCCATTCAGCTCCGGTAAAGCTTCAGAGATTCATAGAGCAGCCCATCCCTGACATGCTCGTCACTTGTCGCGTTTTTGGTTTGTATGTTTTTGTTTATTTGTTTATTTGTTTATGGTTTATGGTTTGTATGTTTTCCTAGTTTCGTGGTTGTCGGCATAGACCCCCCTCACATAAAGTTGTCCCCCCCCAACAGTCATTGTAAATATAATTCTACACGGACATGTCCTCTTTTCGAGACCTAAAAAAATGCGTCCGGCAGGGATTCCAAAATCAGCCGGGGATTGAAAATGTACCATGTATTGTCCGCCCCTGGTTGTGGGACTCTTATTTCTTATTTGTCATGGTGCTCATGGTGCTCATGATGGTATGGCGATGATGATGGTATGGCGATGATGGTATGGCGATGATGGTATGGCGATGATGGTATGGCGATGGTGGTATGGCGATGATGTTGGTATGGCGATGATGGTATGATGGTATGGCGATGATGGTATGGCGATGGTGGTATGGCGATGATGATGGTATGGCGATGATGGTATGGCGATGGTGGTATGGCGATGATGGTATGGCGATGATGGTATGGCGATGATGATGGTATGGCGATGATGGTATGGCGATGGTGGTATGGCGATGATGGCATGGCGATGATGGTATGGCGATGATGGTATGGCGATGGTGGTGGTATGGCGATGATGATGGTATGGCGATGATGGTATGGCGATGATGGTATGGCGATGGTGGTATGGCGATGATGGTACGACTACACGGCCACACAAGTGTGCAAGAAGTCGCATGAGTCTAACATCCCTCTGTCTCTCTCTCTGGTTTATAAGGCAAACGTCACATGTACGGATAATGGATGGTAATTAGGCTTTCAGGTTGATAATACACATACACACACACACACACGCAACCACGATTATCTGTCTCTTTCTCTCTCACACACACACACACACACACACACACACACACACACACACACAGTGTACACACATACACACTCACACAAACACACACTCACTATTTAACTCAGCTTGTGACTCAGCAATCCGCCTACGAACCCTCCAGCTCTACCTATCAGGATGCATGTCATCTTCTGTTTCCCATACACATACACCTGCCCCCAGGGACGTGCACAGGAGGGGGCTAAGGTTGCTCGGGCAAACTGCCCGTTTGCCCTCCCTCGACTGAAGTTGCCCCTCCGAAGGAAATATATATATATTTTTAAATAGTATTACGGCTGCAGAACTTCATGTATGTATAAAATAATCGCGGAATATGCGCCCCGGGGGGCGGGGGCGTGGCGGCGGTTAGTGATCGACCCTGACAATTTCAGAGTTTCAAGTGATATAGGCAGGATATGCGTCCAGGGGGAGGGGGCGTGGCGGCGACAAAAATGAACGTGCAATGGCCCTTCAAAATTCCTCTGCAAGTCCCTGCTTGCCCCACACACACACACACCTGCTCTACACACACACCTGTTCTACACACACACACACACACCTTACATGGGTGATGCATGTCACTTTTCAACACTTTCAGCACTCTGCACTTTAGGACTGATTACAGAGACAAGGCAGGCTACACATTATTTATCTCAGCCACATCACAAAGGTTGTTTTACTTGGTGGCATGCTGTGCTCTCTCTCTCTCTCACACACACACACACACACACACACACACACACACACACAGATATTCACAGATACACGTGCACTCTATCACACACGCATACAATGCAAACCTCTCACATTCTCTCTCTCTCACACACGTACACACACACACACTGACAAACACACACACTCACACACACACACTCTGATCTGAAAGTAAGTGGCAGCTTCTGAGGGTTGTTCCCCCGAGGCAGAGCAGGCCTTCATTGGAAACATACTATGTGTGTGTGTGTGTGTGTGTGTGTGTGTGTGTGTGTGTGTGTGTGTGTGTGTGTGTGTGTGTGTGTGTGTGTGTGTGTGTG
>NC_045170.1:3611584-3614084 GCF_900700415.2 Clupea harengus | reverse complement strand
GTTAAAATCAGATGAATCAAATTAAGTGGATTTGTCCTGATGGAAATGCTGTAGGGTTGACCCAGGTGTCACTCAGGAATACACAGAACAGTGGAGTCCAATTAGGGCCTAGACCTGGTTCATGTTAGTTCAGTTCTGTGAAAGACCTTGATCATGTTAGTTCAGTTCTGTGAAAGACCTTGATCATGTTAGTTCAGTTCTGTGAAATATCTGGTTCATGTTAGTTCAGTTCTGTGAAAGACCTGCTTCATATTACTTCAGTTCTGTGAAAGACCTGGTTCGTGTTAGTTCAGTTCTGTGAAAGACCTTGATCATGTTTGTTCAGTTCTGTGAAAAACCTGGGTCCTGTAAGTTCAGTTCTGTGAAAGACCTGGTTCATGTTAGTTCAGTTCTGTGAAATACCAGGTTCATGTTAGTTCAGTTCTGTGAAAGACCTGAATTATGTTAGTTCAGTTATGTGAAAGCTTTAGCGATTTACAAAATAGCCCATCCTGATCAGAGCAGGCTTCTCTAAGACTCTAAGGGGGAAAAAACCCTTTTTGAAACACAGAAATGTTGTTATCCTTTGTTGCCCCTCTGCAGTTAAATGGACTCCTATGACAATAAGTCCCGCCTGGTAAGCAGTGAACAGATATGGGCGTTCTCAACTTGAATATGATTGACACAAAACTCAGAATAATCACTGCCTTCGGTAAACAGTCATCATTTTCACCAGAGTGGCGACGGAGCAATGCTCTGACAACTTCATAAACAGACCAAGAAACACAAGACAACATACACAAAAAAACATATATATGTATATACATGAAAATAAAAACAATAAAATGAAGTGTTAAAAACAAAGACCTATAGTCATGAATTAAAAGCTGATCTAGTTTCAGCCCACAGTCATCTGCTGTCTGGTTAACCCAAGGGGGTGATCGAGCGTTCGGCATGCGTAGCAGTCATGGGAGGGCTTCTCAGCGTGAGTATTAGCCTTAAGAGTATTTAATATGTGTGTGTGTGTGTGTGTGTGTGTGTGTAGGCGTATGTGTGTGTGCGTGTGAGTATTAGCCTAAGTATTAGCCTTCCATTGACCTCCGCTCTTTTCGGCATTTCATGACATCACATAACTTTGCTTCTGAAGTGCTCTATCCCTTTATGTGACCATTCTCCAACTATGCAAAAAATGTCGTCTCAAAAAACTGCGACATCCAGTTACACAGGAGAGAAGTACCCTTATTAAGAAGCCCTCTGAGACGCTGAAATACCTATTCAACCATCAGGGATATTTTGGTAGATTGTGTTTGCCGCTATATTGGAGTTTGACAAGTGCTAACTAAACAGCGCTAGACTACCGTTTTTGTAAGATAACATTTAGCCACGAGCAGAACTATTTTGAAAAGTACATGTACCTCAAACTGATAGTAGGGAAGAAACATGTTCAATGCAATAAATAATAATAAATAATGGATATTCTTTTGTGGTCAACTTGCAAATCACCAAACTGGGCGTTTTGCTGCGCAGCGCACAAACGGTCAGCGGGAAGCCATACAGGAAGTAGCCCGTAATCCAGCTTCACTTCTCTCCATTCAAACCCGTTCCCTGTGCAGTGACTGCGTTCACTTCTCTCCATTCAAACCCTGTGCAGTGACTGCGTTCTCTTCTCTCCGTTCAAACCCTGTGCAGTGACTGCGTTCCCTTCTCCCCGTTCAAACCCGTTCCCTGTGCAGTGACTGCGTTCTCTTCTCTCCGTTCAAACCCGTTCCCTGTGCAGTGGCTGCATTCTCTTCTCTCCGTTCAAACCCGTTCCCTGTGCAGTGACTGCGTTCTCTTCTCTCCGTTCAAACCCGTTCCCTGTGCAGTGGCTGCGTTCTCTTCTCTCCGTTCAAACCTGTTCCCTGTTCAGTGACTGCGTTCCCTTCTCCCCGTTCAAACCCGTTCCCTGTGCAGTGACTGCGTTCACTTCCTTCGCTGTCTATGGGTTAAGCCCTGCCCATCAGAAGCAGCTTTCAGGGAGACAAAGGCAGAAGCGAGAACGAGAGCGAGAGCGAGAGCGAGAGCGAGAGCGAGACACTCTTTCATCCTCTAAGTTATGAAAGGCTGAAGACGCTCACATGTCACTCGTCAAACGAACAGCGCTGGAACTTGACTGACAGCTTGAAGTCTTCCCCTTTCCAGCCTCTAAGCACTTACAGACAGACAGTGAAAGGACTCGACCGCTGACTCACTCCTCACACAGGACCTCATGGTACCTGCCGGGGAATAAAAGAGCAGAGGAGTGGAGAAAGTAGAAGAGAGGAGAGGAGAAGAGAGGAGAGGAGAGGAGAGGAGAAGAGAGGAGAGGAGAGGAGAGGAGAGGAGAGGAGAAGAGAGGAGAGGAGGACAGAGGACAGGAGGACAGGAGGACAGAATAAAAGAGCAGAGGAGTGGAGAAAGTAGAAGAGAGGAGAGGAGAAGAGAGGAGAGGAGGACAGAGGGAGAGAGGAGATGAGAGGAGAGGAGAGGAGAGGAGAAGAGA
>NC_045170.1:3599084-3604084 GCF_900700415.2 Clupea harengus | reverse complement strand
CCCACACACACACACACACACACACACACACACACACACACACACACACACACAAATACACACACAGGGCCACAGTGAAAAGGCCACCCATCACACACTGATGAAATTTAATTACATGGCCTTAATTAGACACCACATATGGTAGCCTCGCTGAACTGGCCACCCATAGCACATCTGGCTCTGGCTCAGGTATGGCTGAGGTCCGGCTCACGCCCCCGGCCCAGGTCCGGCCCAAGTCCGGCCCAGACCTGTGCCAGACCATAGTCTGATCCGTTCTTTAGCCCTGGGTGACATGCGGGTGTCTTTCTCTCAAAACTACCACAGTCTTCCCTGAGATTCCCTAAAGCAAAGCTTCTTCTGCCTTTTTTCTTGGGGACTAAAGCAATCATTTAACACCAGAGTGTTGTGCTGTTTAAAGGGTGGTTATGAAATACAGATAACAAGAATAGACCGTGTTTATTAGCACCTCTTAACACATTTCTAATTGAAAAGACCACTGGTGTTAAGCGTACAGAGTCGACACAATACATTCAGCCTGGATAAGTCCATTTACAAGTCAGGCTAAATCCTAAAACTGCATAAATGAGAAACACAAAATATGAAAACACCGTTCACTTTGTCAGAATCCCCAAACCCCTGACTTCAACTCTTTCAAGGGGGTGTGTGTGTGTGCATGTGTGTGTGTGTGTGTGCGTTTGTGTGTGTGCGTTTGTGTGTGTGTGTGTGTGTGTGTGTGTGTGCGTTTGTGTGTGTGCGTTTGTGTGTGTGTGTGTGTGTGTGCGTTTGTGAGTGTGCGTTTGTGTGTGTGTGTGTGTGTGTGTGTGTGTGTGTGCGTTTGTGTGTGTGCGTTTGTGTGTGTGTGTGTGTGTGCGTGTGTGTGTGTGTGTTTGCAGGGGGGGGGGGGGGGCATTTGAAAAGGATTGGATTTTAAATTGGCACGAATTAACTAGCTCTATTGTTCAGAGCTTTGTAGCGTTGAATGGGGAAGTCTCTGGAACAGTGTGCGGTCTGGCTTCATGAACATGATTGTCAGCCTCGCAGGTTATGTCTTAGAAACCACAAACCATGGATTGTCTCTATGGAGACACTAAGATGCATTTTTTTCACTCTTGTACCGTAAACTTGGTGCTTTTCCCATAATATATACAGTATATATCACTTCTGAGTTACACCAATATGGTGAAGCGAAGTTATTGTGTTGATGCAGTATTTAGGTGAAGTTGTTTTGATCTCGTATCTGTGCATATGTAAGTCTCTTACGTATTATTATTATTATTATTATATTATTATTATTATTATTATTATTATTATTATTATTATTATATTATTATTATTATTATTATTATTATTATTATTATATTATGTAAGACTGCATCAGTGGGAGGGCACCCTTTATAACTCCTCTACCTCTCCTTATCTTTCCTCTAATGCATTCCCTCTAAGTAGTACTTTACTCGCACGTCCAGTAGTTACATACCTGCCCCTTTTTATTCCTTATGTAAAGTAGTATTTATTGTTACACTCGGTCTCTATTGCTCGTAGCTTGATTGTTCTCTCCTTTGTACATCGCTTTGGATAAAAGTGTCTGCTAAATGACAAAATGTAATGTAATGTCTCCTTTTTACCAGGGTCTGTTGGGCATCTTTGTGTTTTCATCGGAGCATACGACACGAGCCTTTATCCAGGGTAACTCACAGGTGAGGTACAACCTGAGAATAGTGCTGATCAGGGTGAAAAGCCCGGAGAAATTAGTGTTGCAAAGCTACGTTCGAGTTTTAGCAGACTCAAGGACCAGATGGTGATGGGAAGCTGAAGGAATTGTAATTAGGGTTTAGAGGACACACAAGTGCCGTGGCAACCGCTGAAGACAGGAAGAACATCTTAACCCCTCTTTCTTAAAGCTGCAGTGCAAAGTTTTGTCATCGGAAAATGAAAATGCTGCTGGAGTTATAATGATGATGTTACTCTGAAAATGAACATACAGCTTTTACATACAGTACTTTGCTTCTCTGTTTCATTCCTGGTTATGTACAAGCCCAGGCCTTGTGATCATATATATATATATATATATATATATTCTAAAATAAAGTGAACAGATGACACAAGCACCGTTTTTCACGAACCACAATTACCCTTCAAAATAAAAGTCTTTGATGTACTGCACCTTTAACAAGCATGTCATGTTTTCACAACTCTAACACACAGACTGAACTTTAATTATTCAGAAGCAAGTCTTACATCGGCAGGTGCTTTTCTTGAGTATTTATTCGACCCCCGGAAAAGAGAGTCTGACAGTAACTGTTGGATGTGTCTTGAAATCTGAGTTATTGTTGTTGCAGGTTGTGTATTACAGTAAGCATATTCCAAGAAGGGTCGAGGTTGAGGTGAGTGTGTCGAAAGATGTCTTACTTATTTCGTCTGTTCCGTCAGCATAAAAAACAGTTGCGTTTTGGAAGGAAACTGTCAGCAATGCTGTGAACTTTACTACCCAAGGGCGAGGCCAAGGACCAAACACCAGAGGCTGTTCGACTCACCGAACCTTAAAGCCCCTCCAGGCCGGTTCTCAGGGAGAGAAGCAAAGCTGGGGCTGCAAGCTCTTCTGCACACACAGAAACGTCACAACTCATCCGCTGCCCGCTCCTGACCGCCTTTAACCCTGCTCCACACGATGGCTACTCTTCAGGCCAGCAGGTCCTCAGGGCGATCTATCCACCCTCCGCGAAGGCCCGCGCTCACTGATCGAGATGATCTCGACTAATCAGAGATAATAAAGCTGTTGCTCTCCTCCGAGATTCACATTATTTACCTCGGTTAGCCCTGTCTTTCCAATCTAAGAGCTCACCGCAATGTCCAGATTGGGTTTGGCAAGCTGGCATCTTCTGTTAGACTCTGCCCATTCTAATACCCCTCTAATGCCCTACTTGGGGGAACCTCCCCAGCATTTCTTGTTCAGCCCTATTGCCTTTCAGGACCTGGGGGGGGGGGGGGCTGATTTTGTTGCAGGCTGTGTGTGTCCGAGAAGTTTTCGTGGTGCTTGAGGCTCTCTGAGAGAATCGTAAAAAAACAAAACAGGACGACATTAGTTGCCAGTTACCTAAACGTGTGAGTTTACAGAAGAGAAAAAGGTTCCTCTCCCTCTCTCTGCTGTGTGTGTGTGTGTGTGTGTGTGTGTGTGTGTGATGGACAAATACAGGATAAAGACTTTAGTTCAGGTAAAGAATGAAATGCTTGTTTCTAGAAACATGGAGCAAACCTAGACTAAAACAGTTAGAGAGCATCTCTCTCTCGTTCTCTCCTTTTCTCTTTTTCTCTTCTTCTTCCTATCACTCCACCTCCTCCACTCCTCTTATCTTTGTTATGTTCATCAAATGTATTCTCCATCTGTCTTTCTCAGCTCATCCTCTCCAGTTAACTTCACCACCAGAGCTCTCTCCATCTCTCTCTCTCTCTTTCCTTCCCTCCCTCTCTCTGTCTCTCTCTCTCTCTCTCTCTCGCTGTTGTAGCAACATCATTTCCCCTCTTGCCATTCCCAGCCACAGTGCTCAGCGTCACCACTCTACTAATCACTAGCCTGATCACCCATCATCCACACCTGTCTCCACTCCAAACCCATCATCCACACCTGTCTCCACTCCAAACCCATCATCCACACCTGTCTCCACTCCACTCTGCTTTCATTTGTTCACTATTTACAAGCCTGAGTTTTTTTAAGTGTACTCTGATCATTTGTTCACTGTTTACACGCCTGAGCTTTGTGAAGTGTACTCTGATTTCATTTGTTCACTATTTACAAGCCTGAGTTTTTTTTAAGTGTACTTTGATCATTTGTTCACTGTTTACACGCCTGAGCTTTGTGAAGTGTACTCTGATTTCATTTGTTCACTATTTACAAGCCTGAGTTTTTTTTTAAGTGTACTCTGTTCCTGAGTGTGACTAAAACGCTTTTTGTTGGTCTTCAGGGTTTACGCCAGTCCCATTTTGTCTGTTTTCTGATTCTCAGAGTTCCTCTTCGCTGTGATCTTCTCATATTAAATACCTGAGTTTATCACACTTGCGTTCCATCCATCCGTGAACTCCGTTGCAACTGTGTGTCTGTGTGAGAGAGACAGTGTGTGTGTGTGTGTGTCTCTCTCTCTTGCCTGAATGGGAGAGGATGAAATCTTTCATATCGTAATGGAGTCTTTTCTCCTTGGCATAATTAAGAGGCCTTCCTTAAATGGGAGCGGATGATTAATTAAATTTGGAAGAGGCTATGAAGGCAATTAAAACAATGACATTTTTTTTATTCTGCTGCTGAAGAATGTGTGGCTTTGGTTGGAGGCAGAGCATGGATGTGGCCGTGGCTGAGGAGGAGAAGATGGCTGGTCCGTGATGGTATTACAATATCTCACTTAGGCCGAGATATAACGCTCTTTTAATTTAGCTAAAGAATATTTATGGAGCGAGAAATTTTGTCATTGAGCCAGTCTCTCACTGGGAGCTGGAGCCTGGAGCCAAAGTCATTTGTGGTTGTAATTTTTCAGGAATGTCCTTCCTTGGCCAGCGACCTTTTAAAAAAGAATTCTGTTGAACTATTGTTCTATGCTAGAGCATCAGCGTGGTATGAGGTTCTGAGTTCGGTTCTGTTGAACTATTGTTCTATGCTAGAGCATCAGCGTGGTATGAGGTTCTGAGTTCGGTCCTCGACCTGTGAGTGGACTGAGAAGTATCCTCATAAGATGCTTCTGTCAGGCAATTACATGCTGCCTGTCGTGTGTGTGTGTGTGTATGTGTGTCTGTGTGTGTGTGTGTGTGTGTGTGTCAGGGGTGTGAGCGTCAGGTTTGTGTACAGGAGGGCGTGCATGTTGGGGGTAGGTGTCAGGAGTGTGTGTGTCAGGGTGTTCGTGTCAGGTTTGTGTATGTGTGTGTGTGTGTGTTTGTAGGATTGTATGTGTCAGGGTGTGTGTCTGTTGGGGTTTGTGTAGGTTGGATGTGTATATGCTGGTGTGTGTGTGTGTGTG
>NC_045170.1:3584084-3594084 GCF_900700415.2 Clupea harengus | reverse complement strand
TGACGCATTAAGCAATGCTATTGGTCGGCTTTAACCTCGTCTGACGCATTGGGCAATGCTATTGGTCGGCTTTAACCTCGTCTGATGCATTGGGCAATGCTATTGGTCGGCTTTAACCTCGTCTGATGCATTGGACAATGCTATTGGTCGGATTTAACCTCGTCTGATGCATTGGACAATGCTATTGGTCGGATTTAACCTCGTCTGACGCATTGGACAATGTAATACCCCAGATTGGTCGTCTTTAATCTCGTCTGACGCGTTGGGCAATGCTATTGGTCTTCATTTGTAATCTCGTCTGACGCGTTGGGCAATGCTTTTGGTCGTCTTTAATCTCGTCTGACGCGTTGGGCAATGCTTTTGGTCGGCTTTAACCTCGTCTGATGCATTGGGCAATGCTTTTGGTCTTCATTTGTATTCTCGTCTGACGCATTTGGCAATGCTATTGGTCGGCTTTAATCGCTTTAACCTCGTCTGACGCGTTGGGCAATGCTATTGGTCGGCTTTAACCTTGTCTGATGCATTGGACAATGCTATTGGTCGGATTTAACCTCGTCTGACGCATTGGACAATGCTATTGGTCGTTTTTAATCTCGTCTGACGCATTGGACAATGCTATTGGTCGGATTTAACCTCGTCTGACGCATTGGACAATGCTATTGGTCGTCTTTAATCTCGTCTGACGCATTGGGCAATGCTTTTGGTCGTCTTCAGTCTCGTCTGACGCATTGGGCAATGCTATTGGTCGGCTTAAACCTCGTCTGACGCATTGGCCAATGCTATTGGTCGGCTTTAATCTCGTCTGACGCATTGGGCAATGCTATTGGTCCGCTTTAATCTCGTCTGACACATTGGGCAATGCTATTGGTCTGCTTTAATCTCGTCTGATGAATTGGGCAATGCTATTGGTCGGCTTTAACCTCGTCTGACTTATTGGGCAATGCTATTGGTCGGCTTTAACCTCCTCTGACGCATTGGGCAATGCTATTGGTCGGCTTTAACCTCGTCTGACGCATTGGGCAATGCTGTTGGTCGGCTTTAACCTCGTCTGACGCATTGGGCAATTCTATTGGTCAGTTCCAACCCTATCACTAATGAACCTCGCCTGGCTCTGCCCACTTAGTGCAGCAGGTCCATGTTTGTGCAGCGGTGTGCATGCGCTGCTGTGTGTGTGTGTGTGTGTGTGTGTGTGTGTGTGTGTGTGCATGCGCTGCTGTTTCCGCCAGCAGTTTTTGCTCTAAAACTAGGGCCTTCTCTCTCTCTCTCTCTCTCTCTCTCTCTCTCCCTCCTCTTCTCTTCTCTCTCTCTCCTCTGTCTCTCTCTCTCTCTCTCTCGCTCTCTCTCTCTCTCTCTCTCTCTCTGTCTCTCTCTCTCTCTCTCTCTCTCTCTGTCTCTCTCTCTGTCTCTCTCCTCTCTCTCTCTCGCTCTCTGTCTCTCTCTCTCTTCTCTCTGTCTCTCTCTCCTCCTTCTCTCTCTCCTCGTCCTCTCTCTCTCTTTCCCACTGGCCAAACCTTCTGATACCCCCCCAGTAATACCCCAGTAATACCCCAGCAGTACCCCTGTCTGGTTCAATCCATCCCCAGCCAGGCCCTCTCCAGTCTAGCCTGCCCCTGGGTGGGTCCCCCCCCCGGCCCATGTACTCCTGCCCCCAAGAGCACGTTGCTCCTCACACACCCCCACCCCCCCACACACCCCACCCCCACCCCCACCCACACCCACACCCATGCTCCTGCTTAAGGACAGGGAAGTTTGCTGGTTCTGTTCACTTAGGGCTGAGAAAGAGATTCAATCTGCAAAAGTTTTGATATTGTCTGTCTGTGTGATGCAGGCAGGAAATTGGCTCACCCGGAAGCTGGAGACCTAGCGAGTGATTTGGGACGGTATATTGCTAGGGTGACCAGATTTGAGTTTATGAAAAAGAGGGCACTTCGTCGCGGTGTTTTTGGACATCTTTTTCATATGCAGATGACCCCGCCCCCTCCCCCTTTTTCACATGCAATCCGACAAGGAAAAATCCCGGACGATTTTGGAATCCCTGCCGGACGCATTTATTAGGTCTCGAAAAGAGGACATGTCCGGGTAAAAGAGGACGTCTGGTCACCCTAATATTGCCCTGCTTCAGTCCAGGTGGAAGCTAAGAAAGCACTTATATTGGCTCATTACATGATGTGGTTAATGTCAGTTTCTTAAACTTCCACAGTGTGAATCACTCTTGTGACGACCCCGCCTCTTTTGGTTGCTGGGCTGGCTGTTTGTTTGTCTGTCTGTGTGTTTGTCTTGCAGATGCCCAGCAGGTGTGTTCAGCTCATCAGTGATTGGGAACACTTGGGACCAGTACTATAAGAGCAAATCCCACTGGTTCCAAAGGAGATTCTGACAGAGCTTCAGACAGAGATTCGGAGAGAGAGAGAGAGAGAAAGAGAGAGAGAGAGAGAGAGGAGAGAGGGAGAGAGAGAGAGGAGAGAGAGGGAGAGAGAGAGAGAGAGAGACACACACACACAAGGGAAACTTTGCTCCCTACGCTCTGCTCGTGCCATGCTCACCTTTGCGTACTTTGTATGATACACCACTCCACTTATTGACCTAGCATGCATGCATCCACGCTGACACCACTGATTAACTGACTGACACACCTCACTGTAGCTCGGACTGTTAGTGACCTGGCTAATCATAAATAAACCCTTAGTGTTTTGGATTTTAAACCTGTGTGAACTATTATTTGTCATGTTTGTGAGCCGGACATGACACTCTGCTGTTATTCAATTACAAAATCATTCATTATTCAGTTTTGCATTTTGTGATGCCAGTGTAAAGTACTCCAAATGATCTCTGTGGGAAGTGGATAGAATAACCTTAAACTAAAGTTCTTTGCCATATGTGCCAGAATAAGTTAACGAGTCCAAGGTCAGTGGTTTAATTTAATTTAATCTTTTCAGACGTCACTGGAGAATTTTGTAATTTTTATTTATTCGTGGTTTTCTTCATTACTTCGATGCAGTCTGGTGAAAGCGCTCTTAAACCAAAGGAACACAAACTCAGGATGCTTTTCAAGGAAAACATCAGGTTTCATCCGCTTTTAGTGAAAAGTGCACCTTCATTCGACCTCAGTTCAACGGCTGCCCTTAATTCAGCCAGTTTAACCCATTAAGACCGGCTGCTATATATCCGTGCTTCTCCCTTTCGAGCCTGATGCAACATGGCCGTGTTGTAGACGGTGTCATTGGTTTCCAGTCGAAATGCATCGTGTTTCGCTGAAATAGAGGTGGGGACGACAAAATGCATTATGAGAAATGTGTATTTTTTTGTGTGGCTTTTTTAGCCTCCGTGTGGTTCGCTAAAAAGATTCTAAAGCTGCCCTTCAGACAGAAACATTGGGCGACGACCTGAGCAAGGGAAGCGACACAGAGGCTGAATGCTGAAGACGACAATAACAATGAATTAGAAGATTCAATTTCAGACTCAGATTATGATGTGGCTGCTGACCCGCCAGCCGAGGCTCAGCGGACGAATGACGTGTTTGAGGAGGGGGAGGATTTGTGGTGACTGGAAGATGACTGGAAAATGGGGGGAACTATCACCCATGCCATGAAAGCAAGTATCGCCACAAGCCACATAAAGGGTAAAGATTCACCTGCCTGACGACGCAACGCCATTACAGGTGTTTTCCAGAGTTTTCACAGAAGAGCTGTGGTTGGCACTCGTGATGAAGACAAATTCATATGCGGAAACAAAACAGGAGCAAAACCACATCCAAACCACTGTTGCCGTGACAGAGACGAAAGCGTTCGAGGGGTTGTGTGTCCCCATGTGGCATTCTGCAGCCGCCAGCGAGGAGAGAGGATCGGTGACAGAAGAAGTGGCTTTCTTTGACATCTTTCCCCAAAGCCATGTCAAGGGACAGATTTTGCAATGATCAATAAGGTTGCCATGGTGATGTCTAATTCCCATGATCCCTCCGGGGGAGGGTCAGTGAAGACAACAAGGAAGCAAGAGCCCCAACCAATCCGAGGCTGTCGTGCCGGCATGCCTTTCTGACTACCAAAAACAAAGGGAAGGGCGAGCATTTGCTCGATCAGATGGTTGGATACGATCAGTTCCAGCATCGCTCAAAGAAACAGCGGAGGAGTCTCTTCTCCTTTTTCACTGGCTGTCGGATGCTACGGTGGATGCATTGTGCTGCGAGGTGCCCTGGAGGAAGAACATTCACAGTCAAGTAGTGGTGTGGACACAGAGACTGACTGGAGGACTCGTTACCCCAGTGACAGCAAGGAGTGCTCCTCAACCAACAGTACCTGAGGTGGTACACACACACACACACACACACACAACACACACACACACACACACACACACACATCTGAGCATGACTGAGAAACCCTCAGGATCTGCAGGCAAGGAGTGACACCGATGGTGTTTGGCTGCAACTTACACACACACACACACACTTCTCAGAGGGAAGAGAGAAGGATCTATATATCTGTGTGTGTGTGTATGCGCTGTTAAGGAGTGACACTGATGCTCGTCACTGCCACCGTCTTTGGCTGCAACTTCGGCCCACATTATCACACCAACGTGATAATAGCTTTGTCATCAACCTTAAAGACTTTTCCTTCCAATGAATACACTGATAAATACCATTACCGTTTGAAAAGTAGCTCAAATAAGTGAAAGGTTCAGGTATGCATACCTGTCAGTAACACCACGAGTAGAACAGCCACCGCTTCATTAGTCGCTCTATTGACATGCTACAGATGTCATCATTACCTATGGCTTTGAGGGAGGAGGTAGACCATGCGGCAGACCACCCGCTGGGCATTGGAACAGTCCATGAGGTCCAGAAGCAGCCAAACCAATAAAAATGAACATCAAAACACTCACCGCCTGTCTTTGAAGGGACACAGGTAGCGGGAGATGAAGAAGAGACTATGATGTGGTGTTGACTCTCTTCCTCTTCCTCCGCATCTTTGGATAATCCCCCTGGTGGGACCCACACTGGACTTTTATCAGATACAGGCAGGCCAGACACACACACACACACATACACACACACACACACACACACACAAGCACCGTCTCTTACACACACACACACACACACACACAAACACACACAAGCACCGTCTCTTACACACACACACACATACACACACACACACACACACACACACACACACAAGCACCGTCTCTTACACACACACACAAACACAAACACACACAAGCACCGTCTCTTACACACACACACACACACACACACATACACACACACACACACACACACACACAAACACACACACACACACAAGCACCGTCTCTTACACACACAAATACACACACACACACACACACACACACACACACATACACACACACACACATACACACACACACACACACACACACAAGCACCGTCTCTTACACACACACGCACAAGCACACACACACATGCACCATCTCTTACACACACACACACACACACACACACACACACACATACGCCTTCTCTTACACACAGACACACACACAAACGCTCAGGTCTTTTTTATCAGATGGAGGTGGTCCGAACCGGCTATGGTGCGATCAATAGTCGTGTGGGAGCACAGTGCCGAGGGCCTGGAGCCGAGAGTGTAGCCGGGCTCCGGATCAGAACCTCCCTCCTTCACATTGATCTTCATTACCGCAGGTGCACTGGGCCGCAACCAGCCACTTGAGACCGACACACACACACACACACGCGCGCACTCATACAAACACACATACACACACTCACATACACACGCACTCAGACATATATACACACTTGTTCTTATAGACATACACAGACACACAGACACACAGACACACACACACACACACACACACACACACACGCGCACTCATACAAACACACATACACACACACTCAGACATACACACACACACGCACACACACACACACACACACAGACAGCCCCCTAGAACTCCGACATCCCACAAAGTCTCCACTATAATCCTTGCATTAGACCACACAGAGAGAACACCCACAACCAACTGTCACAACACCCATCCCCTCCCAATGGCTGCCAGATATCCCCCCCCCCCCCCCCCCCACACACACACACACACACACAGAGACATCTCCTATGAAGACTCCACTATAATCCACCCACACAAGACACCCACTCAGTGAGATCAGGAGAAACACGAGGCACTGAAGACTGAGCACTGAGGACTGAGCCGTGGTGTCTGGTTTGCTACAGCCAGGCTAAAATATATCCCCTCTGTTTTTCTCTGTCTGACATTTATGACACAAAAAAATGAAAATAAACACTTTGCCTTGAATGTTTTTCATTGCTCTGAATTTTACCACACCTGTCGGTTAGGCTACTTTGAAGAAAAACATCTTTCAAATCACTGTCAATGGCATTTATGATTAGTTAGGCTTCCATGATCGGTTTCATTCATTCATTCATTTCATTTCATTCATTCATTCAGTATCAACATTGCACTTCAAACCAAAGTCTATTTCAGAGTCAGAATCAGGTTTTATTGGCCAAGTAAGTTTGCACAAACAAGGAATTTGACTTGGTAAAGTGACTCTCAGTGTGCTTACACAAAATATACAACACAATACAATACATACAAACAAACAAACAGTGCAACAGTGCAATGGACTAAGGAGTTTAAAAAAGTATGTACAAGGCGGAATGTCTATATACAGTAGCTGTGAAATGTTGCGCAACAGTAGTGCAAAGAAAAAGTGGAGAGTGCGAGAAGTGCAGGGATAAATATACAAATATAAATATATATGCTACAGTGTAGCTTGCTTCAGTATTGAGACAGCGAGGGGAAGAAACTGTATTTGTGTCTGGAGGTTTTGGCGAACAGTGATCTGTAGCGTCTACCAGAGGGGAGGAGTTTGAATAATTTGTGTCCGGGGTGTGAAGGGGTCTGCAGTGATTTTTCCTGCCCGTTTCCTGACTCTGGAGGTGTACAGGTCCTGGATGGTGGGCAGGTTGGCACCAATGATCTTTTCTGCAGAGCCCACAGACAGCGAAGGAGACTCAGCCTGGGTCAATGGTGCAGGGCACAGAAAACGTGAGGTTGGGGCGACCAAAGGCCAACGCCCCCTGGCGGAGAATCGTGAAATGCACCTGATGTTCTGAAACATCCATTAACGGTGTGCCTGTCAAAACGGCGAAACATAAAACATTGTTGAGCGATTGTTTAAAGCAGAACAATGGCAGAAACACAGCGTTTCAGAGCAATTTCAATTCACAATGGTTAGATCGATATTAATGTGCCATTGACTCCTCATCTTTATTAGCTAACTACTTGTTATAAGGAGGGTAACGTTAGTTAGTTTTGTTTACTATTGGTAACGGTTGCTAAGGAAAGAAAAGTCATGCTTTTAACTCACAGGGCCATAGATTGTTGATGACGGTAAAAATACGTGAATTTAATTTGGGGCCTTTTGTCGTTGCCCCTTCAGAAAGATATACATTTCGAACTCAGACATCTATTGATGCGCGGCAGACGCCACCAGTGGCCGTTGGCCTTAAATAATTACTTACAATTAGAATGGTGTTTGGCTCTTGGATCATTTATTTCATTCATATTTTGATCATTTACTTTGGAGCATGGCTGTTCACCATCCCATACGCGTGAAAAAAAGAGACAAGATAGTTGCACAGGGGATTTCACACAAATCGTCTCTCTCTCTCTCTCTCTCTCTCTCTCTCTTACACAGACACACATACACACATACACAACCACACACACACACACACATTGTTGGATGAGTTAGGGTGTTAGGATATTGTGTTTGTACAGCCGTCCAGTAGGCTTTGCTGGATGCATATTACTGACTGATAGTAATATGGTAGTAATATATCAGCACGTATCAGTGTCTATTCCAGACCAAAGCAACACAGGCATGCTCCTGACACAGGCATGCTCCTGCGGTGTGGCCAGTGAATGGACAAGGCTGCCTAAACACAGCAGTTCTGTAGAACTCATCCAAGATCAGCCCACGCTGTGTGAGCAAGTGTGTGTGTGTGTGTGTGTGTGTGTGTGTGTGAGAGAGAGAGAGAGTTTGTGTGAAATCTCCTATGCAGCTAATTTGTCTCTTTTTCACTTTTCTAGGTATGTAAGGGATGGTGACCAGCCAGCACCTTGTTACTGCAAAATAAAACCCTGACAGGATGATCAAGACCCTGACACAAGGCAGAGAGAGAGAGGGAGAGAGAGGGGGAATGGATAGCCAGGGAGAGAGGAGAGAGAGGGAGAGTGGAGAGAGAGAGGGTGAGAGAGAGAGGGAGGGTGGAGAGAGAAAGGGGTAGTGGAGAGAGAGAGAGAGGGTGAGAGAGAGAGGGAGGATGGAGAGAGAGAAAGGGAGAGAGAAAGGGGCAGTGGAGAGAGAGAGAAAGTGAGAGAGGGAGTGGAAGTGGAGAGAGAGAGAAAGGGAGAAAGAGGGAGCTGAGGATGTGTTCATGAGTAGATTAAGGTAAACTCTCCTTTAAAAACATGAAGAGGAAAAGATATATAGAGAAAGTAATTCAGTGTTAAAGGATGTTCAGGATGTTCAGGGAGGTAAATAAATTGAATGACAAAAAGTTTGAAGGTGCCACTACCCCTCTCCGAGCTCAGTCTAATTTAATTCCCTTCCCTTCCTACCATTCCTGGAGACCCACTTAGAAGCAGATGACATCAAAGATGTTCCGGAACGCATGGAATGATTATAACTCAATTGCTTCTCTCTTGTTATTGATTGTTTGGCAGAAGAGAGGTAGATGGAGAAGCGAAGCGCTCGCCTACCACTCCCTTACTCCCAGGTAATCACCTCAATATAGACAGCTGATGTGCATACACACACACACACACACACACACGCACATCCTCGCACTAAACAAGGCCCTCGGAAACTAGCCAGCTGTGCATCACATAGGATGGAACAAGGCAACCAGTGCTGAACACAATTCGGAACAAAAACGTAATTAACCTCGCATGAAAAGCAGGAATTATATCCCCGCAGTGCACGGAAAAGCCGTTTGCATTGATTGTGTAAAATTCTGTTACTTCAACAGAGCGTGGGGCCTCTCCGAGTCCTCTGTTGTGTTGACGAAAGCCCCTGAAAGAGACTAGAAATGGCCCTCTTCTCCCAAATCAGCCTCCATCCTCCACAGAGACTGCACTTCTGCTAAATTGTGTTCCCTGCTAAGTTTGTACAATGAAGTGTTATTTCCATGAGCAAAAAGGGGCCGTTTCCTCTGGATTGGCGATGTATTTAAGTCATTGGAAAGCCTTCGAGAACGAATGGTGTTCATTCTCTTTTTTTAAGTTTTGCCCTGAACTGCCCTGAGGCGTGTGATTTCACCCCAGGTAGCTTTAGACCCATTTACACCCATTTTATTCTTCTCTTAAGCTTCATCTGCACGCATCAAACAAGCTAAAGACGCAACTGAATGCATCAAACGAGCTAAAGACGCAACTGAACGCCTCAAACAAGCTAAAGACGCAACTGAACGCATCAAACGAGCTAAAGGGACAACTGAACGCATCAAACGAGCTAAAGACGCAACTGAACACATCAAACGAGCTAAAAGGACAACTGAACGCATCAAACGAGCTAAAGATGCAACTGAACGCATCAAACAAGCTAAAGACGCAACTGAACGCATCAAACGAGCTAAAGGGACAACTGAACGCATCAAACGAGCTAAAGACGCAACTGAACGCATTAAACGAGCTAAGGACGCAACTGAACGCCTAAAAAAAGCTAAAGACGCAACTGAACGCATCAAACGAGCTAAAGGGACAACTGAACGCCTCAAACAAGCTAAAGACGCAACTGAACGCATCAAACCAGCTAAAGACGCAACTGAACGCATCAAACGAGCTAAAGGGACAACTGAACGTATCAAACAAGCTAAAGACGCAACTGAACGCATCAAACGAGCTAAAGGGACAACTGAACGCATCAAACGAGCTAAAGACGCAACTGAACGCATCAAACGAGCTAAAG
>NC_045170.1:3579084-3581584 GCF_900700415.2 Clupea harengus | reverse complement strand
CTGGTCTGGTACAGACCTGATGCAGTTTTGTCAGCTTGTGTTACACTAGATTCTCAGAAGCATGAAACTGAGTGCGTAAGACATGCTACACATGCTGATGTTTATGCAGTTAATAATAAGAAGCACTCGTGTCAGCAGTAGTTTGGGCTTTATCGTCTCCCTATCAGATGATCAGTTGGGCACCAGTCCAAATACATTTGCATTTAGTCATGTAACAGAATTACATTTAGTGGATTAGTATGTCAAATTAAATGCAATATTCTTTGAGACAAAAGGTCATGGTTTTTAACTACGTTACTCTCGCCCAAACCCTCTTGTCAAATAATTGATCTGGGGAAGAATAGTTCTTCTTGTAATAGGTCTTGTATCAAGGTTTCTCTGAAGAGCCATACAAATCTTCAGATTTAGAGAGACAGACAAACATACTTCAAAGGATGAATACTTTGTGTGATTGAATGAGCTTTATTCATTTAGAGGATAACGCGTATGCTCTTCATCACAATTACCCCAACAGCCTCAAATCTTTCTAGTTTTCATCTAAAACGAAGTGGTTCATGGAATGTCTTAATTTACTGAAGCAAGAGACCCGCTGTCAAAGAATTGTGTCAATTATAATCTTAAATACTAGTTTATCAAACATTGGTCTTTTTTCTTACCGCAACGTAGTTGTTATAAGTTGAATATTTCCCACAAAAGTTGAATATTTCCCACAAAATTGTGTCTAGAAGTGCAGCATTTCCAAAGGACATGAAAAGCCATTATATCTTAAGCAGCATGGAGGCAAATGAGTTTGACCCGGCTGTGCAGTTATGTATCAGATAAGATACAAGCCGGCCGGTGTTTGTGCCTGAGCTGTTATGAAACACAAGTGCTAATACTCCAAATGCTGGAGTGTGCTGCTTTGACAGGACCTTTGTAGTCAGAGATAAGTGACTGGTGTGATGGCCGCATCTTTTTTTTGTACTCGCAGAGCATGAGTGACTTTAACAAACAAATGGAAAGATTATTGAAAACACAGGGAGACAGAGAGAAGGGGGGTGTGTGACCTGGGAAGACACAGCCTTCAGACGATGTTTGGTGGTACAAATAGAAAAACTCTTCAGTAAATTGGCCAAACGAAAGCAATTTTGGTGGCAGTGCGTGTGAGGGAGAGTAAGGAGAGAGGACACTCAACAACATTCTACTCAGCCAGGGAATGCTGGCCTGATCCAGAATGGACTGGACAGGATGGTGAGACACACGCACGCACATGCACGCACACACACACACACACACACACACGCAACTCGTACACATGCACACACACACACGCACACACACATAGATGCATACACAAACACACACACACACGCACACACACATAGATGCATACACAAACACACACACACACACACATAGATGCATGCGCAAACACACACACACGCACACACATAGATGCATACAAAACGCACACACACACACATACATATGCACATATACACAAACACCAACACACATACACACACACACACACACAAACACACATGATTGTGAGAGATGATTCACTTTGTCAGGTGATCCACAGTTTTGTCAAAACATGAGACCTAACTGTGTTGCCCCTACATCATAAAAACTCATCTGTCTCCTAAGATGTTCTCCTGCCCCACCTGAATAAAAGCCCCAGCAGCCAAGGCCATCTCTTCAGCATCTGCCCCAGCTGCCCTGTGTGAGCCTGTCTCTATAAACACACACACACACACACACTCACACCCACACACACGACCTGACAGCAGGCTCCTCCTCTTCTCCTCTGATGCAGCCAAATGGCAGTCAGTGGCACTGAGGAGACTGAAGGAGACTGAATGAGACTGAATGAGACTCAGGGAGACAGAGAGAGTCAGAGAGAGATTTGAGGAGACTGAAGGAGACTGAATGAGACTCAGGGAGACTGAGGGTAATGGAAGGAGACCTACAGAGACTGAACGAGACTGAAGGAGACAGGGAGAGACTCGAGGAGACTGAAGGGGACTGAATGAGACTGAGCGAGACAGGGAGAGACTCGAGTTGACTGAAGGGGACTGAAGGAGACTGAGAGAGATTTGAGGAGACTGAAGGGGACTGAATGAGACTCAGGGAGACTGAGGGTAATGGAAGGAGACCTACAGAGACTGAAAGAGACTGAGAGAGACTGAGAGAGACTCGAGGAGACTGAAGGAGACTGAGGGAGACTGAGAGAGATTTGAGGAGACTCAAGGGGACTGAGGGAGACTGAATAAGACTAAGGGAGACAGGGAGAGACTCAAGGGAGACTAACGAAGACTGAGGGAGACTGAAAGAGAATGAGAAATGAGAAATGGACGGACACTTCGGAGACTGAAGGAGACTCGATGGCTCATATGTGGTGGAGACTGGCAGATGTTTTACTGAAGATCAGTGCCTCTGCATGTGTCTGCGCAGGAAATGCATCTTAGATGTTTTACTGAAGATCAGTGCCTCTGCATGTGTCTGCGCAGGAAATGCA
>NC_045170.1:3559084-3574084 GCF_900700415.2 Clupea harengus | reverse complement strand
ATGTGTGGTGTATAATGCCAAAACTGAAGATGTGTGAAAATGTGTAGCCTACATACCATACATATAGTACTCTAACAAAAACAGAAACTCACAAAGTTTTTTTTTGCTGAACTGAGAAATACCAGATCTCAAGTCCTTTGTCTCCATTAGGCAATGAATTGTTTGGGGTTGCGGTGAGCACAGTTAAGGAAATTACATTCAGATAAAGTCCCTTCGATGTCCTGGCCGCATAAACGTAGCCAGAGGACGCTTCCCATTTCAGAGTAATATTTAATTACACTCCTGCCTCCGTCTCCCTTTAAATGCAGTCTGCAGCACTAACTTCCCTGCAGTCAGAACATCTCAGACTCTAAACCCTCTCAGTAAGGAAGACCTCTGCTAATAAATATACTCTATTTGATCATGGCAAGGCAAGGTTATTTAGTACAATTCAAAGCGCTTTACAAATGAGCAAATCAAATAATAATAATAGTAATTAAAAATGACTTATGTCAGAAAATGTCAGTCTTGGATCTCAAACAAGCCTCCAGTGACAGAAGATGCATGTAGAGACTGTACATGTGTGCTCTTCGGCACTCGCTCTGTTTCAAAAAAACAGCACTGGATGGCTCTGCACGGGTCAGTATAGTCCGACTCAGACATGAAAGTGAATTTTCAAAAGGCAGAAGTTATCTGGAGTGTTCCGGAAGTTGCCCAAAATATGTAGGCCTACAGGAGGTCCTCCTTTGTGAGGGATAACGAAGAAATGAAAATGGGGGGAAAAAAGAGTTCAAAGGCGCTTTCCAAAAATAATCTAAAAAGGCTTTTTTCCACCTGCCTAGTCCATTTCAGATAACTTAGAAAGCCTTGTGAGTGGCCTTTAAAAGGAAAGGACTGTGAGCTAGACCCGTGTGGAACAGGCCTCCTACATTTTCCCATTTAAAACATCCCCCTTGTTAACCCGCACAAGATTGGCAGGGAACACCATCAGACAGAGGCGAGGGACTCGAGTCACACAGCGTGACTTGCTTAGCTGACATTGATGAAAGACTCGACATGACTTTGACTCTTTATTCTTGGCTTGAGGTAAGATGTGAGACAGATGACTCGAAAGGACTTGGCCTGTTTTTAAATATTTGCATTTTCCTAGATATTGGGAAGTTACTTTTTGATTTTGAAACAGGATTGGGTGATCTCTACTGAAATGCGTGCAAATCTGGGATGTGGCAGACCAAAAACTCCCACGGAAGCCGTGCAGTATGGAAATCCTCATTGATAATATAACACCTGATGCAAACCTACAATACCGAGCCTAACTGGACACTTTCAGGATTAATTAGTGTCCCGACATTGTGAATACTTGGTGAAAGGCTGTCATAATTTCATCCCAGATGCCCTGTACTCCTCTATCCAGCATTAGCTAATGTCAGCCGATGAACTAGCTAGCTAATGTTAAAACGGTAAAGTTAGCCTTGTTTACTGAACTGAACTGCAGCTTGTTTATAATTCCTTTGTGTTCAGTAAGCGCAGTGGGCTACTAAAATTGAATCAATAAATAGAGACAGAAATAACTTTTGTCCTTCAGAGTGAATTGGCGGGTAGACTAAGCTCACCTTTCACCTTAGCTATGAATTAATGGTTTACCTAGAGAAACACAGCAATTGTTTCTTGTGTCTGTCCTCCTAAGACTCACATCCATGAAATTCACATGTGCAATTAATGCACTTCACTGAGTCTGCCTGCACTGAGTACAGAGAGAACACCATGACTCAGCTGCAGAAAATAAATGCAGAGAGAGAGGAGGAAAAAGAGTGTGTGTGTGTGCTTTGTCCAAAATCAGCCTTCTTTTTAATCAGCACGCCGGTTAAGCTACTAGCTAATGATTGTTAACAAGCTTAAGTTTGAGTTTTTGGACAAAGCAGGAGAAATGTCCCTTTTCATGTTGAACAAGTCGTGTGATGAATGATTTACTGGCTTTTACTTGTAGAGGTTTTACTGGTTCGGTTGGTTTCCTCACAATCTGACCGTGTACTGGGCTGGGCATTCCTAACTTGCACTTCGACTTGTACTTAATTTGCACTTACAGCAGTTACATTCCTGCACTTCTTTTTTTCTATTTCTTATGCAAAATAGTATTTATTGTTACACTAGGTTTCTATTGCTCGTAGCTTGACTGTTCTCTCCCTTGTCCGTCGTTTTGGACAAAAGCGTCTGCTAAATGACTAAATGTAAATGTAAACAGGGAGCTGCCGGTAGCCCCGCCTGTTGGAAATAGCATGTGAACCAAGCCACTTTAAGGAATAGGGGGATCATGATTTTTCAACACCATACGTTTATAATTAGCACCGCTTGTGTTGTCTGGCTTTTATTTAATATTACTATATTATTCAAAATTATTTATTTGTGTTTACAATGATTGTTGGGAGGGGGGGGGCAACTTTATGGTAGGGGGGACACGCCCCCTCTGTCCCCCCCGGGATCTCCGCCTATGGCTGCAGCCCTTTACTATGAAAGAAAGGGAACCCTTTGCAAATGCTGAAGTACAGCGTTACAACACAAGAATGTGAATGGGAGGCATTTTAAGAGCTGTTTGGTTTCCACAGAAATACAGCAGTTTGGTTTTCAGAGATCTTATTTGCAAATGTTAAGGGCAAGGATTAGTGTGTCTGAAGACTCTTTAAAACAAGTGCATGTACAAAACGGAAATGTTTTCTTAAAGTAATGTTTAAAAACGGAAATGACAGCGACATTTTGGCTACTGATTGTAGAGATTGTTTTATTCCACCTCCATCTGACCAATCTCTCTGCCTTTCATTTCCAGATCATATCCAGATTTCTTTTTCTCTGGTCCCCGACCCTCGGAGAAGATGAACTGGGGCGCGTTGGAGTCCCTGCTCACCGGGGTGAATAAATACTCCACGGTGTTCGGCCGCATCTGGCTCTCCATGGTCTTCGTCTTCCGGGTCCTGGTGTTCGTAGTGGCGGCTCAGCGTGTCTGGGGTGACGAGAACAAGGACTTTGTGTGCAACACCCTACAGCCGGGCTGCGCCAACGTCTGCTACGACCACTACTTCCCCATCTCCCACATCCGCCTGTGGGCGCTGCAGCTCATCTTCGTCACCTGCCCGTCCCTGTTGGTGGTGGGCCACGTCAAGTGGCGCGAGCAGAAGGACCTGAGGTACACCACCTGCCACAAGGGGGCGCACCTGTACGCCAACCCGGGGAAGAAGCGTGGCGGCCTGTGGTGGACCTACCTGCTCAGCCTGATCCTGAAGGTCAGCTTCGACATAGGCTTCCTCTACATCCTCTACCACATCTATGACGGATACGATATGCCCAAGCTCTCCAAGTGTGAGCTGGATCCATGTCCGAACGTAGTGGACTGCTACATCTCACGTCCCACTGAGAAAAAGATCTTCACCATCTTCATGGTGGTGTCTGCCTGTGTCTGCGTCGTCATGTGCTTCTGCGAAATGGGCTACCTGATCTGCAAGAAGATCCACAAAAAGCTCAACTTGCACAAGAAGAACCGTCAGCAGATGTTTGCTGAGAGCCACGAGCTTGGGTGAGCTCGTTCCGCCCAGAAGCTTGCGGTACAATCGGATCGACCCAACTGCCTCCAGGCCCGCTTCGAGAGCCCCGTCCAGAGCCCCGTCCAGAACCTCAATCCACAATCTCCACAACAGCAAGAAGGAAGAGGCTGCCGCGGCAGAGAGAGGGAAAAGCTAAGCCACGTGGCAGCTGGCACCAGTGGTTCTGGCCTTGAACCCGGCCCCCGATTTTTTTCCCAAGATCTGGTCTGGTTCTGGGCCTGTTCAGATCCGTCCCAGAGACAGCTGCTTTTTCATGCGGGAGCTCCTTGTAGAGTTGCAGTGGGTTTGGGGCGGTTTTGGGCGATTCTGCACTTTAATTGGCTAATGAAAGGACTTTTTATTGACTGGATATATTCATCACCTCCACTGAAGGGACAATGAAACAGGTGCTGATTAGAGGTCCCCAGTCTAGCCAAATGTTCTCCTAACTCTCCAGCATAATCTACAACACACAAGCATGCACACACACACACACACAAAAACACATGCACATACATAGGCCATACACACACACATACACACACACACACACACACACACACACACAAAAACACATGCACATACATAGGCCATACACACACACACATACACATACACACACACACACACACATACACACACACACACACACACACACACACACACACACACACACACACACACACACACGTAGAAAAAAAGGTCTGGTAAAAGAAACACAAACACTGATATAAAGATACCACACACACAACAAGATGAAGATATTTCTCTCAGGACAACACAAGCCTCAGGCTGGACATGAAGACTTTTTGTTTAAAACACATAAGTCATCTATGATGACTATAAACGAATGAATGTTGTATAGAAAGAGTGCTGGATACCTGTGGAATTGGTGGATTAGGGCCGACTCATAAACAAGCCTAAAATCTATATAATGTAGACATAACATAAGGCTGATATCCCCTTGATATTTTCTGTAGTCTGAAAGTTATGTAAATAGTTTTTTACTCATCACTTACTCATTTCTACTCTGAATGCATGACCGTTTGGAGACTTTTTAACATCAAGTGCCATTTCTTTTATTTTATGAAGCTGGTCAATGTTGCCCTCTAGTGCTGAAAATGACAAAGACACACAAAACTTGCTTTTCCACATTTACTCCTGTTCAGAAAGGTCTGTCACCTTGTATAATATACAAGTTTGACTAATGTCTTCAAGTTACATATAATAAAAACATTTATTTTAATAAGTCTACAAGTACAATGTATTTGTGTTTAAATATTTTAAAAAATGATAAGCAAAACTGACAGTGGAGTCTTTACTTAGTGAACATGTCATGAGTTAAGTGGTTTTGTTCAACATCCAAGGAATGTATATACACGTACATGTACATGTATTCTCTCTCTCTCTCTCTCTCTCTCTCTCTCTCTCGTACACACACACACACACACACCTACAACGATTGCCCAACATATTACGTTTAGGAAACAGAGGGATTGGCAACACAAAGCATTCCATTAGTTACATAAACCTGGGAGTTTTCCAAAGACCTCCGGTAGACTTTGAACATGTCACTCGACCGTAAATGAAAAGAAAAAATGTGTTCCTATGTGCTCCATCTGTATAGCCTATTCCCATGAAGACAACCCAGATACGGCTATACAAAGGGCCTGCTCTTACACTCGTCTAAAACAGTTGATCAGTCATTTTCCCTGCCTCTTCAGCGTACAAGATCAACATTGCTTTGGGGTCATGCAAACGGTGTGTTTATAGAGTCTGTAATTTAAGAAGGAAGATCCATCAATCAGTTGTCCTTCATTTAATTACAGTTAATGCTACAAATACATTTTTGGGCTCACATTGTAGCTGTGTAGGACATAAAAATGGGTCTTATAATTCATGTTAAGTGTGTTCAATTACTGTTCGTGTTGCTGTGGCGCGGCGCATGCTCCTAGATACATATTATAAACCGCATAGTTTCCCTGTCAAAAACATTGGAAACAGTGTCTTTGTCATTAGTAGGCGCGTCAGATTTTCCGATCCAATAGTCCAATCAAATAACTCAGAACTAGGTGCGGTTTTGAATGACATTAATGTAATCCAATCAGCAAGCGAGAGGCGGGCTCGTATATATATTAGTGAACTCGGCGTATGATGAACCCTGAGAAATGAGTTTTCATTACGGACAGGTAGTTTCCGGGTTGGGGTTTTATTTCTTTAAGTTTTGATTGTATGTTTTCATTGTTATTATGTTGGAAATTGTGGATTATCTTTGAATAGTGTAGGTTCTGATATGTTTAACGTTAGATCGACTTCTGTTAACGCTCTAGTTTTTGACAAACTTGTGAAGCTTTGCTGTTGCTAGCTTTGCATTAGCCTCCTAGCTAGCTGACAATAGACAGAAACACATACTTTGTAGTTGGTTAAAGCATGGTCAAACGAATACATTGTTAGACTATTTGAAGTCTATAAACTGTGATTCTGTATTAGTGTTTTCATCAAGAAGGTAAGTAACGTCAGTCATGTCGGAATGTGCCGACAGTTAGCTAAACAGATGGGTGGCTAATGTATTTGGATGTCCGGCATTAAGTTATGTCGTTTACTGGCTGCATTGATTTAGCTAATGTCCAAGTTTTCAGTCCTTCTGTCGCTAGCAACTGACATTTAGAAACCGACTGTACCAGAGACATAGGAGAGTCATATAAGGACTACACCTTCTGATCACAACTTCCTTTCGGAAACCAATTGAATGTGAACTGCACGTTTTATGAAACACACGTCCATTGGTAACTGGCGCTCAGTCTCACGTTTGCGACTCTCCCGTCCCTCAGAGCTATTCGGGTGGCGGACCCCAGCACCACCCTCCGCCCGGAGCGCCCAGGTGGGGCAGTCCCACCCCAGGGGGTCCTGCTGGGCAGTACGGGGGAGCAACCGCCCCGCCAGCTGGGAACTACGGCAGAGGGGCAGCCCCGGGATCACCCTACGGGTCCTACGGAGCTCAAGGAGGGGGAGCGGGACAGTATGGCCAAGGAGGTGGAGGAGCGCAGTATGGAGGTGGACAGGCCCCGGGAGCTCCATACGGGGGATACGGACAGCCTCAAAGGGCCGCCTACGGACAGCAGGCCCCAGCAGGTGGGAGATGATGTGTAGTGGTTGTGGTTTTGTGTGTGTATGTGGGAGAGTGCATGCTTGTGTGTTGTAGATTATGATGGAGAGTTAGGAGAACATTTGGCTAGACTGGGGACCTCCAATCAGCACCTGTTTCATTGTCCCTTCAGTGGAGGTGATGAATATCTCCAGTCAATAAAAAGTCCTTTCATTAGCCAATTAAAGTGCAGAATCGCCCAAAACCCACTGCAACTCTACAAGGAGCTCCTGCATGAAAAGCAGCTGCCTCTGGACATTACACAATACCCACAGTTGAGGGAAAACCTGGTTTAGGTCGGTAGCCACTTCTTATTCATCCCCAAATTCATTTTAAGTCTAAGTTATGTGGGGTTTATATGGAGTTTTGCTACTCAAACTGTGTAAGTTATAACCTGCCGACATGAGGCCGTAGGAGACAGTCAGAGAGACACATGGTTCAGATAGTACAAGAGATGGCTGTTTGTGGAACTAAATAGGTCAGCGGTTTGTGTCGGTTTATGTCATTTATGAAGGAAAACAGGTACAGGCTTTAGGTTAGGTTAATGGGGGTTAGTAATCTGCCTTTATGAAGCTTAAGGCAGGCCGACAGACAGACAGACAGACACACAGAGAGATAGTCTCCTCCTTGCTGTGTTCGTGCAGAGAGAAGAGGAGGCTTCAGGTTAGTTGAATGTGAGTCGAGTGTTTTATGGATGATGAGGCAGATAGTGCCCTCCACGCTGTGTTAGTGTAGAGAGCCACTCAGGATGGGCACTGCGTGATGGATGGGCAGACGGGAGAGGAGCTGTGGTGGCACCTTCAAATGGGGAGACCACTGTGCCTGCAGCAGAGTGGCACCGCCAGTCATAACGAGTGATGCCGAGTAGAAGAATGTGTGTGTGTGTGAGAGTCTGTGTCTGTGTCTGTGTTAATGTGTGTGGGTGTGTCTGTGTGTCTTTTTGTGCCCCACAGCCTGTCTCTCTCTCATGGCATTATCCTTCTCCCATAGAGGACAGAGCCCATCTGGGTACAACATTTAATGACACAGCCACCTTTTGGTGTGTGTGTGTGTGTGTGTGTGTGTATCCTGCTGTTATCATTTAAAATAAATGACACCTCTTCTTGCCCCCTCAGGCAGACCATGCATGATATGCAGGCTCCTATGCCTCCAGTGTAATCTTGTAAGACGTCAGTAAGAAGCTCCATTTAGGACAGTGAAGGGTCGAGTCAACAAGCAGCTGTTGTTATAGTGTGTGGGGCTGAGTTTCAGACGTTCTCATAGGTTTAGAACACCTCTGGATATGTGCATGACGAAGTGCTTGTTAAACTGAGTGGAAAAGCTTGATTCAATGCACCGTATGATGATGAGAAGTAGAATGATTTAAATGGAACACATGCTCCGTCACCTGGGAAACATAATTAAATGGAACACGTTCCGTCTCCTAGGTAACCTACCCCCAGGGGTGCACCCAGAGGCACAACAGTGGTTCAACACGGTGGACACGGACCGCAGCGGCTACATCAACCAGAAGGAACTCAAGCAGGCCCTCCTCAACTCCAACAGCACACCCTTCAATGATGAGACCTGCCAAATGATGTTCAGTGAGTACAGATCGATATGGTGGTGGGGGTAGGAGAGACTGATGAAGAAAGAGAGAGATGGTGGGAGGCGGTATAAAGAAAAGACTTGTCATATTTGAATATGTAATATTGGCCTCCTAATGGATGAGACAGTGACTGATAATTGAATGTACAGTATTGGCCTGTGGTTGGCATCCAGTACAACATTTATATTTTTTCTAAATCTTTATACTTTGGATCCCAGGTTTGTGGACTGTTTTTTTTTTTTTTTTTCATCTTTATTCAGTGGTTTAGCAGTGTGCGAGGTTGCCGTGCATAGTTGCGCACGCTGCTCCAGAAAAGCCACATTCATCACTGCGTTCACACACTTGGTTTCATCTTCATTGTGATGGAACGCAATCAGCGCGGCAGCAGTCCAAGCCATACATCTGCCCAGTAGCGTACCTCCCCCATGTGATCATGAAGTGGATGAGAGAAACGAGCTCTATCGATCCCACTCTAAACGCCCCCCTCTGTCTCCCTGTCCCCCCTTGCAGACATGTTTGACACGAGCCGGTCGGGGAGGATGGACCAGTTTGGCTTCTCGGCGCTGTGGATGTACCTGCAGCAGTGGAAGGGCCTCTTCCAGCAGTTCGACCGCGACCGCTCCGGCAGCATCAGCGGGACCGAGATGCACCAGGGTAAGAGCACACACACACACACACATACACACACACACACACACACACACACACTCACACACAGACACACTTTTGTCTGTGTATGCATGCATCAGATGGAGATATTGGACACATACACACACACACACATAGTACACATACTGTACATACACACACTTCTCAATAAAACACATTAAAATCATACACCCATATCTCACAATCATCTATACATGCACACACGTACACACACACACACGGACATTGTTCAACAAATCTCTTGGTATACATAGTACACCAAGGCCAGGTTAAACTTAAACATATGATCTGGAAAGAGAATGACATAATGGAGGCACAAATAGCTGAAGGATATTGGAAAAGCAAAGAAAGAACTCTTTGAAAAGGAGAGAGGGGGAGAGATAGAGGGAGAGTGATAGAGGGAGAGATAGAGGGAGAGTGATAGAGGGAGAGATAGAGGGAGAGATAGAGGGAGAGAGATAGAGGGAGAGATAGAGGGAGAGATAGAGGGAGTGATAGAGGGAGAGATAGAGGGAGAGATAGAGGGAGAGAGAGAGATAGAGGGAGAGTGATAGTGATAAAGGGAGAGATAAAGGGAGAGTGATAGAGGGAGAGATAAAGGGAGAGATAAAGGGAGAGAGAGGGAGAGAGATAGAGGGAGAGAGATAGAGGGAGAGAGAGAGGGAGAGATAGAGGGAGAGTGATAGAGGGAGAGTGATAGAGGGAGAGTGATAGAGGGAGAGAGAGAGGGAGAGCGATAGAGGGAGAGAGATAGAGGGAGAGCGATAGAGGGAGAGAGATAGAGGGAGAGAGATAGAGGGAGAGAGATAGAGGGAGAGAGAGAACATTGGAAAAAAGGAGCAATGAAGGTTGTGAATGAGCAGATGGAGAGATGAGAGGAGTGAGAAAGAGAGAGAAAGAGAGAGAGAGAGAGAGATGAAAGTGTGAGATGAGTGTGAATGACTTGCTCTGTCTTCCCCGTCACGGCACAGTGTGTGTCAGCGGTTCTGGCATTTTTCCTCCGGCGTCTTCACCTCCCCGTCGTGCCCGCAGTGGTGTCCTGGTACCGCCTTGGCAGGTGGCGTCCCACCCGCGGCTCTGCCCACCCCCTGTGCCATCGCCTTTAAAACACCCTTCACCAATCTGGCACCGCAGTGCTCACATCACACACCCCTCCTCTCAGCACGAGAGGCATGGGTATCTGTAGAGCTGTACCAGGATCAGTGTGTGTGTGTGTTTTAAAATTCACTCGGATTAAGATAAAGCATTTATAGGTAGAACCCATCATTTATGCGACAAAACAGATCTCGTATCTGACCTCTCTTTCAAGCACAAAGGTGTCACACACATCAGATATCATAAAGCTGTTCTTGGATCTCTTACTTGTTCACAGGGGATAGGAATGAAACGTTTATAACTCACTGATGTCATCTCCGATACGATTGCTTGTTCTGGGATTAGTGTTTGCTGTATAATTCAGTGTTAATAAAAGTAGGGTAGGTATATATATATGTTTAGCTTGTCGTGTGATGTGACGGATTGCATATCTCTGTGCTCTAAGCACTTGAAGTGTGAGGTATCATTAGAACCTAGAACAGCACAGTCCCCCTAGTGTGAGGTATCATTAGAACCTAGAACAGCACAGTCCCCCTAGTGTGAGGCATCATTAGAACCTAGAACAGCACAGTCCCCCTAGTGTGAGGTATCATTAGAACCTAGAACAGCACAGTCCCCCTAGTGTGAGGTATCATTAGAACCTAGAACAGCACAGTCCCCCTAGTGTGAGGTATCATTAGAACCTAGAACAGCACAGTCCCCCTAGTGTGAGGTATCATTAGAACCTAGAACAGCACAGTCCCCCTAGTGTGAGGTATCATTAGAACCTAGAACAGCACAGTCCCCCTAGTCCCCACAGGAGGACAGTCTCTGCTCCCCCCCCCCCCCCCCCCAATTCCCCTCCTCCGATAACTGCTTTAGCCCCAGTAAATGTCCCCATTGTATTTCTGCTTATGAGCCTGTACAGTGCAGCGCTAACTGTACCCAGACACACACACACACACACACACACACTCACACACACACACCCATTGCACAGTGGCTGTCAACATGAGCAAACAACAGGAAGGCCACCTGCAGGAGAGAGAGGAGGAAGTTAACTTGTGTGTGTGTGTGTGTGTGTGTGTGTGTGTGTGTGTGTGTGTGTGTGTGTGTGTGTGGAGTAAGCACAGCTGTCTTGTGTGCAGCGTTGCATCGTTTACGCCTCCCATTGATCTGGAGTACGACACAAGCCCTGGGGTTACATGCATGGGGAGATGCTGGGCAAACAGTAGTGGAGTCGTCGTCAACGGCAACTGTGCCGCCCAATTATGGGGTGATTTGTAGGCTACACATTCTCACAGGCCTCCATTTAAAAGAGACATTTTTCACTGGTGTAATTACAGAACTGTGAAATTCCACAGCTAGACATGTCTATCTCAAATGAAATCATGTTTTTTTTTTTAAATAAGACTCTTTTCTAAACTGTTATTATCTTACCATGGTGCAATATAACAAATTATGTTGACTCACTTTTAATGAATGAAATTTTTTAAGTCACACATCTGTGTCATTGCATATCAACACTGTTTAATAGCGACCCTACACAATTGTACTGCCCTTGTGTTTCACTCGAAAGAGCCCAGTTCACACCGTACATCCAAACAGCTGGCCCATCTAATCTCATTCTTATGCTAATAGTGGCTATATTTAACCTACTGATAAAATCAGCTGGTTTAAATAGCAGCTCATTTGAATAGTGACTTTCATGTTACAAAACAGCTCTAGCTCACAGCACATGGAGGAACCAAAGATAGAGTACATAGTATACAGAGCGGTTTGAATGATCGCTGGTGTCAGAACACCTCAGCCCCGTCTAAAATGGGCTGTTTCGGGTCAGAACACCTGTCTGGAATGGGCTGTATCGGGTTAGAACACCTGTCTGGAATGGGCTATTTCGGGTCAGAACACCTGTCTGAAATGGGCTGTATCGGGTCAGAACACCTCAGCTCTGTCTGAAATGGGCTGTATCGGGTCAACACCTCAGCTCTGTCTGAAATGGGCTGTATCGGGTCAGAACACCTCAGCTCTGTCTGAAATGGGCTGTATCGGGTCAACACCTCAGCTCTGTCTGAAATGGGCTGTATCGGGTCAGAACACCGTGCTGCCTACCGCTCTTCTGCAGCTGTCATGGTGGCGCTGAAGACCATTAGACCATTTGATCCTCTTGAGTTGGTTAGGGACCCATTTGGTATTTTATGCCTTTATCCTTCAACCTGTTAGAAAACTGTGCTGTCTAAAGCAATTTGGTAGCTTTTATTGCTTTTTATTGTGCTTGGGAAGACCACTGAAGAGCTTTTGGAGAGTGCTTTAGGCGTTGAGAAGAACCGTTTGATATAATCTGTTCTTATCCGTTAGCTGAGTCCCCTGTGGGAATCGGTGCAATGTAAACTGTTTTAAAGTGGCACTGTTTTGGTGAAGACCCTGAGACATTTAAAGCCAAATATAGAGTTGATGGGAAGTCTGTGTTTTTGTGATAATTGATCATGCTGTACTGCATTTTATGTATATGTATTGTATTGTAATGTTTTTTGCCTGGACCCCAGGAAGAATAGTCTCCACTACAGTGTAGACTAATGGGGATCCTTAATAAACATAAACATTTGAAATTGTCTTTGTCTGTCCCACAGCCTTATCTCAGATGGGCTACAACCTGAGCCCCCAGTTCATCCAGAAGCTGGTGGGCCGCTTTTCCCCGCACAACCAGCAGGGGGCGGTGTACCTGGACCGCTTCATCCAGGTGTGCTCCCAGCTGCAGACCATGACCCACGCCTTCCGTGAGAGGGACACCGGCATGACCGGCAACGTGCGCATGAACTACGAGGACTTCCTGGCCGGCGCCATCGGACGCCTCATGTGATCCCAATCCACAAGATGGCCGCCAATAGCAGCAGCAGCAGCAGCAGCAGCAGCAGCAGCAGTCAATAGACCCGATAGTAAGTGGCTCTACAGCGGCCCCCAAGCAGGCTCGCCTCCGGGCCTGACTGGGGCTGGATCTGAGTCAGCTGCTAGCATTGGACTGATCCAGAACCAGCTCGCTGTCGGGTCATGCCGACAACTCTGAACCAGTTTTAGGACAAAAAATGTCTACGATTAGGCCAAAGTAATTTACCTTCATTTTCTATCATTCCAAACCCCAGCTCTAGGACTCAGGGCCAACGCTCCAGAATAGGTACACAGCTTTATATTCCCTTGTATTCTCTTTATATATTCTCTTATTACCACTACGCTCCATGGGGTATGCAGCCATTTCAGCCAGGTGAGGTTAATAATGCAGACTAACATTTTTTTTTAGTTCCTGGCAGCCTTGCACTACCCTTCCAGATGGAACTGGACTAGTTTGTAGTGTGTGCCATTTCGTTAAAGAAAGCTAAATCACAGGGCGCAAAATGAACTCAGCCATACGTTTGAACTGTTGAAGATGAATCATTGTTTACATTTTTCCTTTCGTGCTTCACCATTTATCACATGAGTCTCTTCACAGCGCGTCGGTGCCGAGCAATTATCATGTCCGATAACATCTTCACTGAAGATCTGCGCCAACATGTCTCACTCCTCTCTCTCTTCCCTGTGGTTCATATTATTACTTTGTAGTGATTATTTTACTCAGCCAATTATATTCAGCCTTAAGTACTAATGTTTGCGAATGCAATTGTAACCCATATTTTATGAAAAGAAAGACCTCTGCGAAAGCGGGGTAAAACTTGAAGATGCTCTTAGAAGTGCCATTTCTCCTGACTTTTTCCTCCTGTGCCTCACCATCAAGCTGTTCACACAGAATGCTTTATGGCGTATAAGCCAGAACATATTATTTTTGTACTCTGAAGATGATCTACTTCAGTTCAGTTTTTTCTGATGGGTGCAGAAAGCCACTTTCTGCTCTTTGGCATTTTTTTTAAATGTAGGCTACATCTTTTGTTTTTTTTTTCTTTCAGTTATATGTTCTTATAGTTTTATGAATTAGGAAGCATCTCCAGTGTGGATTGACAATATTTACACATGATATAAAATATCACAATATTGACACGGCTAACCATACGTATGGGAGAAGGTATGGGGGTGTTTCTTTACTCATAGAATGTAAAGGCGACTGTTCAAGTCAATGGATAGTTGGCCTCTGAATTCTTGATGTTGTTAAATCTGGGGCCAAATAATCTAGTAAAACTTTTAAATCAGGTGTACTTATTATGTGACAATGTATACCCTGAACTGGTTTTGTGTATAAACCATGGATTTGTGTGCCATATAAAGTTGAAAAATAAACGATGGCTTAATTTCACATCACGTTTTCGCAAGGTTTGGACATGGATGTTCTTATTGTTATTCTTATTTTCACCACTGGGCGTCGCCCATGGTCAACTATACAGTATGGTCGATTGGTAAGTCAGGCAGCCTGTGCCTACGTCAAAATCGAATCCGCAAATGAACTGCTTCGGGGGCGGACTTGAATGAGGAAGTACTTGTGGTTCGTTTACCAAAGAGGTGAGTTGATTAGCTCAGTTTAGCTAAGCGATATCATAGAAACGCATTAAGCGGTGTTGTTTCAATGTGATTTCATAAAGTTAATTGAAGTGTTTAAAGGGGCTGAACTCAACTTTGTTTTACTGTGACACCGGCATGCTACCCTTGCATGCCGACATTACTGCAGTGATATAACGTGAGCCCATATTACATTAGATAACAAGCTAGCTAGGATAGCTTTAGTTACCAGGTATGTGAACATGCAACATACGAATCTGCTACAGAGGCGTCCTCAAATTGTTACTGTCTCATATTGACGTTATATTACTCTCCGAGCACAATTAATGCTTGAATCTTGCCTCGCTAGCATTGGTAGCTTGTATCTAGCATCTGCTAGCTTGCAGACTAATCAATTAGCAAACCGGTAACTCGTGGCAATTCGACTGTAACAGTATGCTAAGTTAAGATACGTTACGTTATCTATGACTGACATTTACAGTGAAGTGTGGTGG
>NC_045170.1:3534084-3554084 GCF_900700415.2 Clupea harengus | reverse complement strand
CAGAAACAATGTAACAATGCCCACCGCCACGCCATTGTCTAGGCGAACAATCCACACTGGCGGTTCCCAGAAGACTTGACTGAAGACGGACCAGGAAGTCCGTCCAGGCCCATTTCCTCTCGCTCGCTCGCTCTCTCGCTCTCGCTCTCTCTGCCTCTCGCTCTCTCTCTCTCTCTCTCTCGCTCGCTCGCTCGCTCTCTCTCTCGTTTTGTGATATCTAAACTCTCTCTCTTGTTTTGTGATGTCTAAATTCAGGACACGGTCAAGTATTGATGTGTTTCTTGTGAGTCAAAACGTAGAGAGGGGTCAGTCTTTAGATGTGCGTTTCTGCATTGCAGATTCAAGGGTAACACGGTACACTATGTTCATAACTGCACACACACACACACACACACACACACACACACACACAAATAGGATATATGAACAGAATAATACAGGCCCTACTGAGAAAGCCAGAGAGGGTGAGATTTCAGGCTTACTAGAATAATGAGTTATATCGGGACCATAGACGGTGAGATTTGAAATCTTTGTGTACACGAAGGAAAAAGAAGTTACCCCAGTGACTATGTTGTACCGTGTTGTTTGGTAGATCATTTATGTCTGTCTGCCTTATCACGAGAGGGAGGATGAGAAGTTGAGAGTTCTGCTCCCCAATATGTTTTATATCCCAGAATACGAATCTAGACGTCTCATTCAGAGATGGTTTTCAAACAAAAGGACTGCTGCTGCACCCAAACATGCAGCCCTGGCACAAACAGCTTTATTTTTAGACGGGTTGTTTGTACACTCTCTGGTGCCTGTTGTGGATCTGCTCCCTGCTTGCGCGCTCTCTCTCTCTCTCTTTTCTCTCTCTCTCTCTCTCCATTCTCTCTTCTCCCTCGCTCTCTCTCTCTATCTCCCTATCTCTCTCTCTCTCTCTCTCTGTTCTCTCTCTCTCTCTCTCTCTCTCTCTCTCTGTGAGGGTGTCTCATCCACTGCGCTAGCAGGATGTGTGGGTACGACCCGTCTTCACCACAGAGTTTGGCAGCTTGGCCTGGTACTGCAGTCCTGAGGACCGCAAGGGGACGGGAAAAGGGAGAGATGGATAGAGAAAAGGGAGAGAAAGACAGCTAGAGAGAGAGAGAGAGAGAGAGAGATGGAAGTCAGGTAGTGAAAGATGGAGAGAGAGAGGTTAGGGAGGGAGGGAGAGAGTGAGTGAGAGAGGAAGACACAGATAGAGAGATGGAGAGAGAGAGGGGTGAGGGAGGGAGGGAGAGAGGAAGAGAGAGAGAAAGGTTGGCGACTGTGTCCAGATCCCCTGGGGTGGTGCAGGCTGCCTGCCCGCTCCATACCGCACACCGGCCCGGAAGAGCACACCAACGGCATCCAAAGCTGTGGGCACGGCTCTGTGTTCCGTGTTCTGTGCTCTGTGTTCCGTTCTCTGTGTTCCGTGCTCTGTGCGCGGTGCTGTCCTGCGTACGCCATGTGAACAGCACATAGGTCCCGTGGGCAGTGTGTCTCACACAAGGGGATGCTGCAACACTGTTAGCTGCGGTTGGAATCTGCGTTTCTGTGTGTGACACGCACTGCTGCTGGAGAAGAGGCCTGGAGAAGGAGCAGGGGTGGTAAGAGACACAATGTCAGGAAGTGGCTTGTGATCAACTACATTTTGTGCGTGTGTGTTTTTGTGTGTATGTGTGTATCTCTGTGTATGTGTATCTCTGTGTATGTGTGTATCTCTGTGTGTGTATCTGTGTGTGTGTATGTGTATGTGTGTATCTCTGTGTATGTGTGTGTATGTGTATCTGTGTGTGTGTCTGGTGCCATTGTTGGCAGGCCCTCCACAGGGATTATGTGCTGAATGGTGAATGCTGAATGCTGGTGACCCCCGCTGATCCTCTTACTCGAGCGGAGAGTTATCTGACAAGGTTAGGAACACTGTTTCCTCTGCTTAGCCGTGTCAGCACGGCCTGCCGCGTGATTGGCCCCCTGCGCCCGCATTCCCCGGACCGCAGCTGAGTCAGGCCCGGATGCTGCCCTGATCCGGCCCGACCCGCTTCTGATCCCTGGAGCCGCGCCAGAGCGGAGCCTGCTGCGGATCACCGTCATTGGCTACCTGGGCTGGGGGGGTTGTCTCTTTTTAAAAACATTGCGATTGAGACTAATTACTGCTTGAGTTTAAAGGTTTACTTGGTTGTTTCTTTGACTGATCCAAGTCTTTGTCCTGCTTCGCTCTCTCTGTTCTGTCTGTCCTTTTCAACTCTCCAGCTTCCTCCAATCTTTTCTCCTCATCCCTTGTCTCTGTCTCTCTCAGTTTCATTCTCAAACTTGTTTCTGAAATCCTCCTACACACGTTGGAATGTGCTTGTCAGTCTTGAGCGTGTGTGTGTGTGTGTGTGTGTGTGTGTGTGTGTGTGTGTGTGTGTGTGTGTGTGTGTGTGTGTGTGTGTGTGTGTGTGTGTGTGTGTGTGTGTGTGTGTGTGTGTGTGTGTGTGAGGCGCTGTAGTGACTTTGTGGGCTTTGTGAGATGAGCTGAGTCACACACTCCTGTGTGTTTGTGTGCCCTCGCCCTGCGCTGGGCTGCACTGCGCTGAGGAAGGTAGTGGTCTGATTGCACCGACTCTGACAAAACAAGAGGAAGGAGTCTGAGAGCTTTAATTTCACAGAGCAAAACACAGAAGGGAAAGGACAGCTCCCTGTTAAAGCAGAATCCTGGCTATGCTGCCTTCCTCTCTCTCTCTCTCCCTGCCTTTCTCTTTCTGTTCTCTTTACCTGTGTTTTTCTCTCTCTCTGTCTCTCTTTTTATCTCTCACTCACTCACTCTGTCTCGCACTCTCTCTTTTTTCTATGTTTACATTTCTTATTCTCTTCCCCTCTTGCTCTCTCTCTCTCTATCTTTCTCTTTCATTATCACTTTGCCTTTACCTCTCTCTCTCTCTCTCTCGACCGTCCCGTTTAGCAGGCAGGGGGTCATGTAACAGGCGCCCCTTCGCCAGCTGTTCCCTGACCCCCCCCCCCCCACGCAATTGCGCATGCCACCTCTGAACCCGGCGCTCTGGCATGGGATGACAGGCTGTGTGGACGCTGGGCGCTGCCCGGCAGGTTGTGCTTGGCAGGATGGCCGGCGGCGCTGCAGGGCTCAGCACACATCATTAATCCTTCATGGAGAAGAAGCCCCTGCCGTAGAGCAGGAGAGGGGGCCACATTCTTTCCACTAACAGGTAGACAGTGCCCACATTCCTTCTCATCATCACAAGCAGGAAGATGAAATTCAGGATTTCAAAAGCACGAGCGGGCAGAGAGACTGCTGGAGTTTTTGCCATTATTTCTCATGCCACAGGTCAAGCAAGGCATTTCAAAAGGCATGTACCAGCTAAAGGCATGTACCAGCTTAAGTAATGCTCTGTCCTCTTCCTGTCATAGAGAACCGCCCAGATACCAGCTGATCCTGGTTCTGATAGGTCTCTGATCCGGCATTGGTGTGGTATTGAAATGGTATTGTTGTGGTATTGATATGGTATTGGTGTGGTATTTATATGGCATTGGTGTGGTATTGATATGGCATTGGTGTGGTATTGATATTGGTGTGGTATTGATATTGGTGTGGTACTGATCTGGCATTGGTGTGGTATTGATATGGCATTGGTGTGGTATTTAAATGGCATTGGTGTGGTATTGATATGGCATTGGTGTGGTATTGATATAGCATTGATGGGGTATTGATATGGCTCTGATATGGCATTGGTGTGGTATTGATATGGCATTGGTGTGGTATTGATATGGCTCTGATCTGGCATTGGTGGGGTATTGATATGGCATTGGTGTGGTATTGATATGGCATTGGTGTGGTATTGATATTGGTGTGGTATTGATATGGCTCTGATCTGGCATTGGTGTGGTATTGATATGGCATTGATGTGATATTGGTGTGGTATTGATATGGCTCTGATCTGACATTGGTGTGGTATTGATATGGCATTGGTGTGGTATTGATATGGCATTGGTGTGGTATTGATATGGCATTGGTGTGATATTGATATGGCATTGGTGTGGTATTGATATGGCATTGGTGTGGTATTGATATTGGTGTGGTATTGATATAGCATTGGTGGGGTATTGATATGGCATTGGTGTGGTATTGATATGGCATTGGTGGGGTATTGATATGGCATTGGTGGGGTATTGATATAGTCCTGATCTTGTGCAGAGCTGAAATGGATCTGGCTCTGATCTGTTGTGAATCCCGGACACTCATTATCTCAGTCTCTTCACAAATGACTGGCACTTCCACTAATCCAGTTATGGTGTGTCCTTTTTTTACCTTTAATCTGCGCTCCAACATCCTATCGAGGCACAACATCTGTCTCTTTAATTCAGGATGGCCCAGACCCGGGTGTGCACTGTGTTGCCAATGATTTTCACAGTGCAATGTCAATGAGAATAAATTACATTTTATTCTCTGTTTCAAACTCCAAAATACTTTATTGGTACTATCAGTGTCACACATGTATTGCCAAAACAATACACACATACTTATGAAGGATGGAGCGCAAGAGTGAGAGACACAGACAGACAGACAGACAGACAGACAGATTGCAATTGAGGTTGGGAGGTACTGAAAGAAAGGCAGACAGACAGGCAGAAGGATTGAGAGCGAGAGACTGACAGACTGACAAACACACACACAGACAGACAGAATGAAATTGGGAGTGGGAGAGACTGAAAGACAGACAGACAAACACACAGACAGACAGATTGAAATGGGGAGTGGGAGAGACTGAAAGACAGACAGACAAACACACAGACAGACAGATTGAAATTGAGAGTGGGAGAGACTGAAAGACAGACAGACAGATTTAAAATGGGAGTGGGAGAGACTGAAAGACAGACAGATTGAAATTGGGAGTGGGAGAGACTGAAAGACAGACAAACACACAGACAGACAGATTGAAATTGAGAGTGGGAGAGACTGAAAGACAGACAGACAAACACACAGACAGACAGACAAACACACAGACAGACAGACAGATTGAAATTGGGAGTAGGAGAGACTGAAAGACAGACAGACAAACACACAGACAGACAGACAGACAGATTGAAATTGGGAGTGGGAGAGACTGAAAGACAGACAGACAAACACACAGACAGACAGACAGATTGAAATTGGGAGTAGGAGAGACTGAAAGACAGACAAACACACAGACAGACAGACAGACAGATTGAAATTGGGAGTGGGAGAGACTGAAAGACAGACAGACAAACACACAGACAGACAAACAGATTGAAATTGGGAGTAGGAGAGACTGAAAGACAGACAGATTGAAATTGGGAGTGGGAGAGACTGAAAGACAGACAGATTGAAATTGGGAGTGGGAGAGACTGAATGACAGACAGGGGGAAAACAAGGAGGGAATCTGGATTCTATCAAACGTTTTTGTTTTGGACAGCACCCCTACCTGATGACGGAGAATTTGTTTAGCTTTCAAACACTGCTGGCATTTTTATTCTTTTTCCACTCTCATAGGAATCTTCAGCCCTGGCAGGTAAGAAGCATTTCTGAGCTCAGTCCAAGGCCCGTGCTCCTCTACAGCTAAGAGTGAAAGTTGTAAGATATGATATGATATGACATGAGGGTGATATGATTGGATAAGATAGGATATGACATGAGGTGATATGATTGGATAAGATGATATGACATGAGGTGATATTAACTACTTACTAACCGAGAGTGAGGTCATGCCGGGAAATTTCAAACATCGGCTTCGACCAGTTAGGAGGGCAATACGCGGCTGGCATGAATACACATTAGCCAATCAGAATGCTTGTACTGTCGTTGCCATATAATAAGAGATGATATGACATGAGGTGATATGATTGGATAAGATAGGATATGATACGACATGTGGTGATATGATTGGATAAGATAGGATATGAGATTATATGATTGGATAAGATACGATATGACATGTGGTGATATGATTGGATAAGATACGATATGATGACATGATGGGATATGATATGAGAAGATAAGACAGGATATGACATGAGATGCACTGATTGACCCAGGTGACAAGTTGGACTGAGCCTGATTCAACCATTCAGACCTACCAAGTGCTGTCCTTGGTAAATCCAAACAATGTTTAAAACTCACTTTTCCAAACAGAATTTGTCTAATAGGTTCATTTGTTTGAGTTATATTCTATAATCATAGTTTTGATTTTGATATTTGGTATTTTTTATTATTATTATTATTATTGTTGTTGTTGTTATTGTTGTACTTTGACATGATACTTTGAAATTGTTATATGAATTGAATTGCATTATTCTTATTGCTTAATTTTCTCATTATGTTTTTGTTCTTAAATGTAATCCTTTGTAAGTCGCTTTGGAAAAAAGCGTTTGCTCAAGGCCGTAGCTGGAACTGGAACTCTAATGGCTATATGGGTATTCTCCCTCTGGCGTAAAGCTGTGGACTGTCATGACTGACTGAGATTTGCTTTTATTTTCACAACAGATGCTTTCATCCAAAATAACTTGCAATGGAGGACAAGTGTAATATTTGAGTTAGCATGTGTGTCTCCTTGGGTGTTAAACTGTGACTGGGGTGTTGTTACGACCTTCGACCTTGCTCGACTACGAACTGAACTAGAGGAATGCAAAGCAGATCTCACCCTTCATTTCAAAACTGAAATTATCTACATGAAATACATCAATATCACTGAATACATAAAAGCTTTATTATTTACAAGTTTTTTGTGTGTATTGATCAAGAATAAATATAAAATTTAAATACAAAATTATTCAAAAAAAATTAAATTACATCTTTAAATATTATTGTCAGGCCTTAAGTGCAGTCCGGTGCCACGGTGGTCCTCACAGTGTTGTTCTGTGCCGACTGAGCTATGGCAGTGTGTCTAATCCGTCACAGTCACTCTGCTGCTTATACGCTGCTCATAGCATCTTCAAGTTCCTCTGGAGGACTCCAGTGTCCCACAATGCCTCTCTCAGACACTAGGGCTCCTGTGCTTGTTCCTCTGGATGACTCCAGTGTCCCACAGTGCCTCTCCCAGACACTAGGGATCATAGACATATAAATATATATGTATATCTATATATGTTTATGCTAGGGCTCCTGTGCTTGTTCCTCTGGATGACTCCAGTGTCCCACAATGCCTCTCTCAGACACTAGGGCTCCTGTGCTTGCTGGGGGAAAGGACACTGGGTTGTGGCTCTTGTCCGTTGGGGGTAATTAAGTTCAGAAAGAAAGATCCCGCAAAGCGCCTGTCCAAACAAGGGAAGTGGCTCCTTCTTTAAAGCAATCCACAGGATCCCATGGGACGTGCATGTGAGTGTTTGTGTGTTTGTTGAGTGTGTGTGTGTGTGTGTGTGTGTGTGTGTGTGTGTGTGTGTGTGTGTACTGTTCCTCCAGCCTATTCCCTGGTCCCTAAGGTCATTTATATAGAGCACCCCTTTAGTGTCTTCCCCCCTGCAGGCCTCGCATGTAATGCCTGGGGTCCGCCGCCCTTGTGGTGGCCGTGTTTATTGCGCTTGCTCTGTTGCTTGCGGATGGTGTTTGCTGTTGTGGTGGCCCCTGTTTGCCAAGGGCCTCATACTGCTGATGCAGTTCAGATAGCTGGGCAGCTGAGGGAGCCCCCCCTCTTCGGCGGGGAGGTACTGATCCCCCCTCTCCTCGTAGGCAGGGGCGGGTGTGTTCTCCCCGCCGATCTCCAGGCGAGACGGGGCCCTGGCAATCTCCCGCGCCCTGACGACGGGCCCCTGGCACTGCCGCCGGTAGCGCTTCTCCAGGTGGTTTTTGATGGCTAGCTGCAGCAGGCTGAAGAGCTCCAGCACGTTGAGCAGCACGGAGATGGCGGCGATGGTCTGGATGTAGATGGTGAAGATGGTCTTCTCGGTGGGCCGCGACACGTAGCAGTCCACCGTGTGCGGGCACGGGTCGCGCTGGCACTCGTACCGGGCCGGGATGACGAACCCGTAGAGGAGCCAGAGGCCCACGATGAAGCCCACCTCCAGGGACAGCTTCAGGAGGATGCTGACGGCGTAGGCACACAGCAGCTTGCCCTTCAGCCTCAGAGGCTCTCCCGCGCCTCGCTTCACCCCTCCTCCTCCTCTCTCCACCTTCCTCTCCTCCTCCTCCGCATCTTCGTCCTTCTCCTGAATCACCTCCAGACTGGGCCTCCCCGACGACGCCTCTCCTCCCCGGCTCTCCCTCTCCTGTTTCTTCCTCTTCTTCTCCTCTTGCCTCTTGGCCTTCTTCCCCACCTCCATGGCCACGATACCGAAGTAGAAGATGGTGGGCGTGGAGACGAAGATGATCTGGAGCACAAAGTAGCGGAAGTGGGAGACGGGGAAGGCCTTGTCGTAGCAGACGGCCTCGCAGCCGGGCTGCTTGGTGTTGCAGATGAAGTCGGACTGCTCGTCGTTCCAGGCGGACTCGGCGGCCGTTCCCAGCACCAGGATGCGGAAGAGGAAGAGGACGGTCAGCCACACGCGGCCGACACCAGTCGAGTGCTCCTGGCCCTCCTCGAGTAGATGCTCCAGGAAACTCCAGTCAGCTCTTGACATCCTCTGTCACCTGTGGTACATACACACACATTTTTTACACACATATACATACATGCACACACCCACACCACGCCAAAAAACACAGGCATATTTGCATGTATAGACATACACACAGATACACACACAGACGAAAACATATACAGGTACATATGTGGTTTATGGAAAATGTTGAAAAAGCCACCCGCATGTGATGCCCTTATAAGGATGCCACATCAAAGAGACCGGTAGAGGAGGGAGTGAAAGGTCTGCGCAGGAAAAAAAAGATGCCAGTGAGAAGAATTCACCAGTGATTAATCATCGTTGTCAGATTCCAGTTCAAAGGGAGATTTTTGGTGTGTGGTTCTTTTTACTCCTCTTTTTAGAAAACACGTTTCCTCATCCGTGATTGGGAACTTAATTGTATCAGTTTGGATTTCAGACTTTCCTCAAAACATTCCCTCACGTAGTGTATGAGTCATCTGTTTATATTTATCAGAGGAAGCAGCAAAATACCCGCTGTTTACTTCACTTTGAGTCAAATAGTCAGTAAAACAGGCCACGCCCACCGCATTACTAATTTTCCACTGTTTTGCATTTGGACTGTTTGACCTGAACGTGGATCGCTTCTGGATCGGTTCTGGATCGGAGTATTTGGTAACATGTTTTCTATTACGACGATCAGGTTGTGTGGGGTCATCCACTTGAAGGCACGAAGTTTTCCATTTGGCCTGCCCATCTCAAGAAAAAGCTTCGGGCATTTTCCACATTTAAAACTTAAGCTTTGACATGGTTTCAATTTCACACATAATGAAATGGGCAACAACAGGCTGGGGCCCTTGGTAACAGCACGGTTTTATTTGTATTAAACTAACGAGAGCGGCGTGAGGTCCGCTCGCTCTGTGACGATATTTCCATATAGCCTCGGGGAATCGTGTTCCCCAGACTTGACATTCTTAGTGATTTACATCTGTGTAAACATCCTCCGCGCCGTACCATTACTGCGTTGGCCTTATCTCTTTGATTATTTGTTTTGATGATGATTTTTTTTTTCCTGGCTCGAGGCACTTGGAACTGTTTGCCTTTCTACAGCGCACGCGAACAAGCGCACGATTCGCGCCGAGGGGAAGAAATTGGTTCCCCGTTTCAATAAATGTAGCTTATCAAAAAGGATGCGCTCAACAAGACCAATGCGCACTTACCGTGTCAGAAATTATGGCCAGGCTAAATCAGTATAGTGACACCATACAGAGGTACCACCCCATGTTCCGAAAGGCCTATTTTAATTCATGTTTTTGTTTAAAAGGACTCAAAACATAGCCTATCAGGGGAATTGCCCAAAACATGTACAGTACCAAAGAAGTAAAAGAAATCCGTCCCCTTCTTAAAACAGATACACATTAGTAAGGGACATTATGAAAACATGTTTCATGTGGTAAAAATGTTACACCAAAGTTTTTTGTTTTTTTAAACTATCATTTAGGGTTAATAAACTTTATGACAAAACAGAAGTACACCCGTAATAAGCGCTTGCACTTACCTGTCACTGGTTAAGTAGGTTTTGTTGTTGATGTTCTAAAGTGCTAGAATGACAAGCGCAGATTTACTCCGTTCTGACCGAGTGTGTTGCTGGTCGGCGCTGCTTGTACCCTATAAGGATTTGCCTCATCGGAAAAAGCCAGAGAAACTTTCCCATGCTTTCAACTGACCCTCCCACAGGAACTTTGTCCAGGAAAAGGGATGGATGAATTCAAAAATAGTTCCTTGATGTCCTTTTCTGGTGGGGGGGGGGCGGTGTGGAAGGGATTTCTGTCACTTGGACTATTCATTATTTCTCTGGAGTTTCCATTTATTTACATTTCACCCTTTGACATCAAACCGGAGAGTGATTTGTGACATACGGCTTGTTTTCCTTAATGACGTGTGGTGACGTGAGCGCTCAAGATGTCTTCTGGGGTTGCCCATGAAACGTTTGGGTAGGATACTGAGAGTGTGCAATATCCCTTCAGACCAGACAACGTCGCTACTCTCCACACATTGCCACAGAGCAAGACCTATGGCGGTAATAGGTTACGATCTATGTCACACCCCCGTGTACCAGAACACAGCGAAAAGAGTTTGAGAGTGGTAACGACACTGGTGTGGTCTAACCTATTCCTTGTTTCCCGATATTTGGTTTGGATACACGCGTGTTAGTTGAGACGAATCTGATACAGTGAAGCATGTTTTACCCCTCTGAGCTTGGTTTCTCCTTATACTAAACTGCTATATTAGGTTGGAGTCAGGTGTCAGAGAGCTAACTTACCCAAGCCTTGTGCTAAACATATATTGAATAAAGAGATACTATGGCTATTTTACATTGTTGGATTTTTGTTTTACTGTTTAAAGAGGCAAAGTTTCCTAAGGGCAAATGTGCTGAAATGCTGAGTAAAGTTCGTTTAAAAAGTGACGTCGTGCGTGAAAGCAGAAGATTCGATATTTTGGGGGGGCATAGTGTTCATTTGGGTTTGACAAACCATGCAGAGCAAAACATTTGTGACTAGAATTCAAAGTGACTCGCCCCAGTTGTCGTCACATTGGCCTAAACGAAAGAAAATAACAGTTTAACATCGAAACTACTTCACAAAATCTGGATGGAAAGGCGTTCAAAACTATAACATATTTTCTAGCAAATAAGAGGCTATGTCTCTAATTAGTTAGAAGTGTTTGACTCAACGCTTACTATTTTCCCTTAATTTGACAGTTCGTTTCTTAAGTGTTCTCTTAAAAGTCTTCTCTGAAGTAAGTTGGCTGTGCCATGCCATGATGCTGTGGTGTTATTCCCAGGGCGGCAGTGATATGTTTGTTGACGATGACGATGCCGTGAATGCGTGACGCTGAGACGAGTGAGTTTAAATGGTTAATTCCGCATCTCTGAAACATGCGTGCATGCCTGGGTTGCGCCCATGAGAAGGCAGAGGAACGGGATGAATAATGCATGGATGCCCATGAAATATTCAGTCTAATGATGTTTTTCATCTTCCAGCTTTTGTTTTCGGACGAACTTTTTTCTCTCTTTTTTCTCGCCGATTCTGCCGTGTCCGTTGGCTTGTTCCTATGGCTACATTATTTTTCAAGCAGTGGTGATTTACATTGTATTAACAAGCGGAGTACACAGTATTTACACATGCAGTAGATCGTAAGTATTAATATCTGAAAGAGACAGATATACCTATAGATATAGTTTGTGAAAGCCAATATATTGAGCGACATCACGAGAATGCAAGTGAAACATTTTAAATTAGACAACGGCATGCACACCCAAGTAATGGAGATAATTCCCTCAGTAGGCCTACACTTGCACAGGGAAGTCCCGTTGTGGATATACTGTCTGTGTGTGTGTGTGTGTGTGTGTGTGTGTTTGTGTGTGTTTGTGCGTGTGTGTGTGTTATTCACTGAGTGTGACGTCTCAGCTTGTGCATGTCAAACATGGCAAGGATGAGAAATGGATGACATCACTGTTTGATGGGTGACTGCCGAGGTCACTGTCATTATAAAAGATCAATAGACATTTGATGGGCCTTGAGGTGTGTGTGTGTGTGTTTGTATGTGAGTGTGGGCTTGCATATGTGTCTATGTTCGTTTCTGTGTGTGTGTGTGTGTGTGTGTGTGTGTGTGTGTGTGTGTGTGTGCATGCAAGAATGTGTCTGTGTGCATGCAAGTATGTGTATACATGTTGAGTGTATGTGTGTGTGTGTGTGTGTGTGTGCGAATGAAGTGAAGGCTGTTGTGTCAGATCTCCCATGCAAGCCCTGGCCAGCAGCTAAACTGTACTGTGACCTTTAGCTGAAATTGCACGTAATACACTGGAGGCATGTGTGTGTGTCTGTGTGTGTCTGTGAGTGTGTGTGTGTGTGAGTGTGTGTGTCTGTGTGTTTGTGTGTGTTTAGTGCCCAGTCATCCCCAGCCTCTGGAGTAGGGGAATGGTATGCAGTTAGTGTGTCCGTGTATTGCATGTATGTGAGTGTGTGTGTGTGTGTGGTTTGTGTGTGTGTGTGTGTTGGGTGGGGGCTCGGTGTTTCTGTATGAGAAAGCTGATATACCTTGTTAGAGAGTGAATATGTGATTATATGTATCTATGGTACTCTTTTATATCCACTCTGCAGCTTGTTGTTTATACATTCCTAAAACTAGATGAGAAATCTAGCAAATGTTGTCATAGCTGCCTGTTTGTTATACCTTGCATGGGAAAGAGTGGTGTGAATGTGGAAGAGTGTGTGTATGCAGGTCAGTGTGTGTGTGGGATTTAGTATATATGGCTGTATGTTTTTGTGTGTGTCTGCATTTGTCTGTGTGTGTTGTGTTTCATGTGTGTGTCTTGTGTGTGTGTGTGTGTTTCTCTGTGTGTGTGTGTGTGTTTGTGTGTGTGTGTGTTTCTCTCTCTCTCTCTCTCTCTATCTGTGTGTGTGTGTGTGTGTGTGTGTGTGTGTGTGTGTGTGTGTGTGTGTGTGTGTGTGTGTGTCAGAAGGTCTTTAAATGGTAGTTCTATAAGCAGCCCTGTACACTGTACTGCAGATCATGTTTTTGATGAAATATGTATGATGCACGAGCAGTACTGTGGAAGCCAACATAAAACCGACTCAAGCATGCTGGCATACTCTCTAACATAGCATTTCACTAGTGTAGTGAAATATCGCTCTCACACACACACACACACACCACTCTCACACACAGAGGGTGGTGGGGGGTTTTAAGAGGAGAATTCCAAGCATCTTTACATCATTAGAATGAAATTCAGCATATCATTTCACTGCTGTAAAAAACTCTCTCCTTCTGTATAATATGTATATTTCATATTGTATGTATACAAAAACATATTCCCCGAAGTTGAGTGTAACTCAATTACTCATCACATACAACACACACACACACACACAGCCATATAGGAGATGCACACAACACACACACGCCAAAAAGATGACCGATGGATGTCTTTTTTCCTGAGAAGTGCAAACGTTATTATCAGGAGGTTTTCCTGACAGTTTTACATATCTCAATTACCAAAGTAACATGATGTTGTTTCACGGGGACAACTCCAAAGTGAAGCTGAAGGTGTTGGTGTTGAGTATATATGTCACGCGACAAGTGATGAAGACGAAGGTGATGGGTTTTATTGAACTGACTGAAGCACGGTGGATTACATGACTGTTTTTGGGGGTCAGTTTCAGATGTCCATCCTGCACATTGACATCGATGTCGTCTTCGCCTGCTTTTGACAAGGGAGTTTGTGTGTTATTTTCCTATAGTCCGTAAATTGGTGACATTTTGATGTGGACAATGCATATTCTGGGCGCACTGAAGACAAAGTGCATAGAGAGTGCATAAAGGATAGATTATTCCTTTTTATTTTTCTTGCATGCACATTGAACTCCAAACGTAAATACACAATAGTTAGCCAATAATAAAACATAAACATTCGTTTGGGTATGATTATGATTTGGCCCCATTCTACCACTTCCCCCCTCATATTCAGTCTTACGTCATGTAGTCGTGCTGCGTGCATCTCGCACACGGTCACGTCTTGGCTTTCTTCCGCTCAGCAAACGCATCAGCTTGGCTGGTTAGATAGTTCAAGCTACTTAAACAATCCTCGCGGCTAACACGGATTGTCTTTTGAACGAGTTTGTCCACGCGCTGGAGAAGTAAGTTAGAACGTGATGACAAGCAGCAAGTGAGTCGTCTGCACATGGGGATCGTCGCGAGGCTATATGAATCTTAGACCACGGGCACGGGGAAGGCCTGCGATGTCAAGGCAGTGTGCAAGGCCTTTTAAGACGGAGGATGCTGTTGCCTAGAGACACGAAATTTGTTCAACTGATAGTACTTTGCGGAGCAAATAGAGAAATATAATGGGATGGGTTGCAACCTTTTCCCAACCGTCTAGGTGGATTCAGTTGAAGGCTCGTCCAGTCTTTATTTCCTCTCCCACTGTTGTTTTAGATATGCTGAACCTCCACCAAGTGTTGGCTTGATGTTACATATCCACATAAACACTTCATTTAAACTTAACCGTCTTCCTATCCGGAGAACTGGCCTTGTTTGGCGCTGACCAAGGTCCTGAAAGCAGCATTGAGAAGGCTACGCAAGGCAACCCACGGTGACTACATTTTCCTCTCTGCAAAACTAATTTCATCAGTTGGATCGTTTCAATTTTGTGGTTGAAAAACAAACCTAAAATGTGTTATGAGCCTTGTCTGATATGAGCATCGCACTGTGTTTCAATACCAAAGCAAAGCGGTCCTTCTCTGCGTTTTCAGTAACATGGCTCTTTTGAATATTCTTCCCCCCCCCCACCTAACAAAATGTTTTCAGACACGTCTCTAAATCCAATCCCCGCACTGACGCGCAGAGCTCTTGGATGTCTCATTCGCACAGCATCTGAGAACTTCACAGCCAAGGCGTCAAGCTTGGAGTGAGAAAATAACACCCTACCGGCTGCCATTCGTTTCTCTCTCTCGGGGAAGTCAAACGCCTCTGAATCAGAACCAGTGCCTCCCAGATTATTGAGGCTATGAATCTAAAGACACTACAGACACGTCGTCGTAGACTAATGAAACAAACCTTGAGTCCATTTTTAACAGTGTCTTCACAGTGATGAACTGCTTTGGGCAACGGATAGTTTCAGTTCGGACAGGGATAGTCGCCGCCTGCAGTTTACAGATATACAACTATCAAAGTTTGCTGTGGTCGAAACAAACTCATGTTTATTCCGCACACAGGCCGGGCGCCTCCTGTCATTATATTTTGAGCCCACTAAAAAGATTATAAGAGCTAATCTATAATTGAAAGGGATAGCCTGTAGGCCATCTAGCATTCCGGCATCGTCTAGGGAAAAAAGATCTTCTCCCATCCTCCCCTCCATCAGCTATAGGCTACACGCCCCTTCCTCTCTATTCCCACGGCGTGTGTTGAGAGCCTCGTTGTTAATACATGTATTTGCCTCACAAGAGTTCTCAGCGACCCATTTCTTTCGCTTGCGTTGCTTGATGACGTGAGGGTAATGAGTCCCACACTGACACACGGGAGCTTGATTTCATATACCGGCTGGGGACAGACAAGAGTAGGCTGGGCATATCCGACTGCTGTCTTCACATCGACCATGCACGGCCATAGTTGTATGGAAGCTTTTGCAATTAGGTCAGGATCACGTCTATGGTTGTCAACTGGCTACTTCAACCTCTGTAGTGGAAAAGCTATGCAAAATACAAGCACATTCCCCTATTTTGGCTCTAATTTTACCTTGGTCCAGATTAAGAAAGAGCTACTGCACTACCGGCAGACCGGAATAATTGGCACCTGCCATGACTCGACGGGGTATTGTGTTAGACGTTGCTATTTCGATGACAACAGGCAATGTGGCAAAGACGCGCTGCTTAGAACAGCTACACCGACCAATTAACTGACAGATACACACGGTAACGTCCGGGAAGCCAGCGACCCCCCTCAGTGTTGTGGGCTTTAATCCACGTATCACACCACACAAACACGATTCCATTCACCTATCAGGTCTGACCATCATCCATGTGCTTGCAAAATAACCTGAAAACACGGAGGCTTCCATGGAGATGCGTCAACACAGAGTTTAACCCTGCCTTGCAACTGAGCGCATCTTCAAGCAAGGACCACGCCTTCCACGTGAAATTTGGCTGCAAATATGCCCATTCGCATCGCATCGCAACCATGAACAATTACCAAACAACCCGCACAGTAAAGTGGCGTTGGGTATAGACTGCGGCTGAAAACTGTTACATCGAAACGCCCCGTTTGTCCGGATTAATTTAGAAAGTCCTCAGAAATATGAACTTTATGCTGAAATGCGAGAGCACATATCCTATTTGAGCGAACATAGCGACACAGTACTCATCTTGCCTCAGACAGTTTAACGGTACGGCAGGATGCTGCCTGCGCTATCTGGCCCCTCCTCTGGTTGAGGGGCCACGGGGATCCCGCCGACCAATAGAACGCTCGCTCTGGACTGGTGGGGAATCCTGCGCGTTGCCAGAGGAGAGCCAGAGCTCGCGGACGCCGGAGAAATTAACGGAGCTGCAAGCTGAGGATCGCGCACCGCCGGTTTTTCAGCTCCTATCGCCCCGTGCCGCAAACCAAACGGCCCCAAAGAGGAATACTGGACTAAGCTTCACGGATGAGGATGCACGACTAACAGCGCAGAAGCTCTCCAAGTAAGGTAAGCTAGCGGTGGGGCTTGAGAGCAGATGTTGCAGTGCGCCTGAGCGGCATGCGAGCCTAGAGACTGGATAGAGGTTGAGCACGAGAGCTCAGGGTTAAACGACATGACTGATAGCTTCCACGTTCATTGCGTATATCCACCAAAAGAAAGAGAACATAAAACAGAACAGAGACGGAAATGGAGTTCATGCACTCGGAGGATTCGTGTCAACAGAGCTTGGCAGCTGTGTCAACAACTTGACAGCTATTGGAACTTTTATGGTGATCAGCGAGTCCCGTCACATATAGACACACCAGCGGACAAGCAGCGCAGCGCCCCTTACATCTCGGAATGACTTCAGCTGATGCGTGAACGCTCGCTGACCGTGAATCAAGTGTCCGGGAGCGGAATTCGCCGGGCGCTCGCTATCACGTTTACACTAAAAGCAGTCGCGCGAGGCGTAATTAACCTCAAGAGAGTTTGCCGAGCGCGCGCGCGGAGCGGGACAGCGAGGGCCGGGATGCCGGGATGCCGCTCGAGCGCCAGCGATGCCAAATCAAGTGCAAATCCCTCGCGAGTGCAAAAGTGCCCTCGCACTACACACTAACAAACTAATCTCATTATCTCCGTGTGCCCTGCACAGAGAACACGAGAGCCAGTGATCTGACAGAAATACATGGGCTATCAGTGTTTGACCTCATAATAATCTACGTTATTGTTTTTGGTAGTTTATGTCAGTAAGGTTTTAAAAATAGGGTTTTTTAAATGCATGTTTATATTTAGTTTATGTTGCTAATAATTGCATATATTCCCATTACACCCCAAACACCAGCGACTAGTATGAGCCCCGACAAGGAAGAATTACCGGGTTACTATAGGCTGGAACTGCCCGCTGTGTTGATTTTCTAGACTGATCATGATGTTGACATCCAGGCTTTATTCGGGCTGTACTTGGTGTGTGTTGAAAGCCACCACTGTGCTTTTCTGACCAGGTGTATAGGCTACTGTGAGCAACTGAGATCGGGATGCAATTTTGCGGTTCATGTATTTGTTCTGTGCAGCCAACCATAGTGCCTCTTGGCTGGTGATGTTTGGTGGCTACATCATTCTCTCGGAGCAGACAAAAAACGTGTAACGTTCAGATACTGACTGTCACAAATCACCCACAAAGAGACTGACAATTTTAGTTATACTCGGATCTGGGCTATTCAGTGAATTTCAAACATCACTTGCGAAATATTTCTACCTGGATGAAATGGATGCCGTGAAAGCGCACACCGCACACATTTTTATAGCACTTTGAGTCCCTTTGAAGAGAGCATGATGTGCCACATTGGGACAGTCTACGGAATATCAGAGCTGGTCTGAGCTTCACAGAGGACGATTACCATTTCTTCAGTGGACGAGTTTTAACAGCTCAGAGTATGTATGTCGGTTCATTCGCCCATTTGAAGCTCACAGCAGAGCAGGCCGGCTTCTCTGTGTTGTTGAGAAAAGATACGTTGTTTATTTGACATAACGTCTGTTGGCGCCGACATAGACACTTAGAGGGGAAGCAGATAATGCTCGAAATTGGGGATTAGAGGTAATTGCTCGAGGCTCATCTATTTTAGCTGTTTTATGCTTCTTCAAATCCGTTTAAGTCTTTTCAGTGTCACACAAAGACTCGGATAATGGGAATGTGTTGATCTGTGCATGATTAGCCGTCTTAGCTAGTGTGTTCAAGTCTGCCGCACTCCTACCCAGTGTGACACATAGCGTTTGGGGAAAAAAAGTCGATACGTGATGGAGCATCTGTCGCCAGGAGTCCGGTTTCTGTAGGCTCCCTGGTCCCTTGATGACGGGCCCCGAATATCATTAGGGTCTAGCACTGACGTCACTCACACCGGAGGTAACAACCTGCCAGCCAATCTTGGCGTTGTAATTAACGAATCCCACCGTTGGTAACTATTGAGCTGAAATGAAATGCTTTGAAGTTTTTTATTTGTGGGTGTTTTTTTTTTTTTTTTGCGAAGCTGTTTTCTGGGAAGCAGCGCCATGTTGAAGTTTATTTGGCAAACCGATGACATGGGGAAATGGCCTAGAACACAAATAGGGCCATTTAAAAGGATCAAAGTAACCCAATTAGGTTTTTTTCCAACTCCAAGAAGGTGTGTTCAGTTGGAGATATACATAGCTTACCCAGTGTCTGTAATTTCGTATAAAACTCCCAGAGCTCTTACTTTAGAATTATCCATACAGTACATGTTATGTGCTTTACCATAACTGTAAACCGGTGAAAGGCTTAATGCTGAATCTCACATGGACTGCTGTTCTGAGCTGTGTGATTGAGGATACACCCCTTGTCTATTGATATAATATTCAGATGCACACACAGATCCATGCCTGTACCATCACGTACCTGTTTACCCTTATAATGAGTCTAACATTAGCCTACATATTATTCATATGATATAATACACATGCGGGCGTACTCAAATGACATATGACACACACTCTCATACATACACACACACACACAGGCATATTAACACACACACACACACACACACACACACACACACACACACACACACACACACACACACACACACGCTCAAATTCATGTTCATGTACAACCCATAAAGCGTGCCTCTGCTCAGCCCCTCGATAAACCATGCTGATCACTGGGCCATAAAAAGGCCATTTTGCATATTGCATGTCAATAACGGCAGTTTGTAGAGCGTTATGTTTGATGGAGGTAAGGTGTGTGTGTTTGGTGGGACACACACACACACACACACACACACACACACACACACACACACACCACATTTAATCAGCAGCTTTTATGTGCATCAGGGAGGACTTCACAACATTTACTCCCACTGGGTCCTCCACAGTAGCTGGAGGGTTGCCATCGACAACCCCCACCCCCCCACTCCCAGATACCCCCCCCCCCCTCCCCACACACACACACACACACATATACTCCCCCCGCCCCACTCTCCCACCCCCCCAGCACCCCTCACACCCACATACACATATACTCCTGCCGCCCCACCCTCTCACACATACACACACACACACACACACACACACACACACACACACACACACACTCACACACACCTACACCCCCCCCCCCCCCCCACCCACCCACCCACACACACAGTCCTTTGGGATGTGTCCCGTAGGCATTGAGGATGTGTGTATCAGAAAGCTGCGTTGGCGAAGGTGCTTCGCTGGCCTTGGCACGGTTGCCGTGCCGACT
>NC_045170.1:3521584-3524084 GCF_900700415.2 Clupea harengus | reverse complement strand
ATCTCCCTTTACTTCTCCTCTTCCCTCTCTTAACTTCTCCTCCTTCTCTCTCTCCATCTCCCTTAACTTCTCCTCCTCTCTCTCTCTTTCCCTATCTCTCTCTCTCTCTTTCTCTCTCTCTCCCTCTCTATCTCTCTCTTTCTCTCTCTCTCCCTCTCTATCCCTCCCTCTCTCTCTCTCTCTCTCCCTCTCTATCCCTCTCTCTCTCTTTCTCTCTCTCTCTCTCCCTCTCTATCCCTCTCTCTCTCTCTCTATCCCTCTCTCTCTCTCTCTCTTTCTCTCTCTCCCTCCCTCTCTATCTCTCTCTCTAACACCCATCACAGCCAGCACTCCTAACACACTAACCCCTCTGCAGTGGCCTGCCGGCCCCAGGGCTGAGTTGATTCTCTGTCGATGCCTGTTGTTGATGCCTGTGCTTGTGCCCACACCTTCCCAACAGACTCTCTGTGTGTGTGTGTGTGTGTGTGTGTGTGTGTGTGTGTGTGTGTGTGTGTGTGTGTGTGTGTGTGTGTGTGTGTGTGTGTGTGTGTGTGTGTGTGTGTGTGTGTGTGTGAGTGTGTGTGCCTGTGCTGTTGCTGTAAGACAGGAATGGATTTCTGATAGAAAAACACAGATGTCAGGAATGGACCTTTTGGAACGAAAAACCCCCCAGATAAATCTCCTCTGGTTAACTACTCATTTGTTGGGGGTTAGGTGCTAATTTATTGTGCCCCCAGCAAAATATTCCCCAGAGGCTGTCGCAATTCTTGAAAATTCTCAACCCCCCGGCAGAGACTCTTATCTCAGACCTCAGTCTCTGGTTCCCTCTCCGTACTTTTCCATGCTGAGGTGGAACTATGGACAGAGAAATGAATGTAAGAGTGGTGAAGTGAAATATTGTATTGGAAGATGATTTCTGTATAATGTTAGAACTCATTTTAATAGTCTCAATCTGAGTGGGAAAATGGTCTCAGTTCTACAGCTGTATATATTAATTAAAACATAGATATCAGAGACCTGATCATTCTAGTCTCTGTGAGAGTGCAAAGGTATCTCTCTTTGGAGGGGGTCCACCCCAAATTTGGGTGAGAACTCCCTCCATTTGGGGTTGTTACGTAATGGGTGAATCTCATCTTGAGAAACCCTGTTATCTAGGGGGGTAATTATTAGGCCCGATGGCGCAATAAATGTGTACTTAAGGGGAAGGTGTGCATAGAACCAGGAGCATTCTGTCTTCAGATCTCCCTCACATCCGTGTGTGTAGTCACGTCGAAGCAGCCAGGTATGTTCATGTTCTCTAAGTGTTCTTATGTTTCATGTGGTGTTTTAAACTTCTATTCTTCACTTCAGACTTGTTGAATTTGTAGACTCTAGTAGGGCACTTGTACCAGACATAATAATAATAATAATAAATGGGTAATTCTGACCCACTGTGCCCTTTTAAGAAATTCTTAACTAGAGAAGTACTCTTAGGTTCCAGTGTTTCCACAGATGACGGGCTAGAGGTAGTTTCATGCCAAGTGGCCACAAGCGTAAAACTTTGAGGGAACTGGCTATCTCAACAGGACTAAACATGCTACAGAGAACTGTTAATGGTGATATATAGCGGTGGTTTGCCAACCAGCCTCTGCTCTAGATCGAATGGTTGTACGGAATCGTACTGAAGCCTGGCGCCCGTCACTGAACCAAGTCGAACTAACAAGCTGCAAGGTCCCGTAACGGGACTGTAAGACCTCTGAGTTAGATCCAGAATAGTTTCAGCCTGTGTCGGGGACATGTCAATCGGCCGTGGCAATATCCTAAGCGACACTATTCCAAGACAAAACCGGTTATTAAAAAGTAAGGGAGGAATTCATATTACAGATGATAGGTGTACAAAAGAATGAGTTGGAGATCAGCCTGCACAACCCGGTAGCAATTTACATTAAAAGCGTTTTCAGCAAAGCGAGGAGAAAGACGCATCCATCCAAACCAAACTGTGTGTGTGTGTGTGTGTGTGTGTGTGTGTGTGTGTGTGTGTGTGCCTGTGCCTGTGCCTACCCACCATTGAGTGTGTGCCAGCTGGTCCCCTTGGCCTCTCAACCCTCACACATGTCAACACAACCATATCAGATCCCTACATCTCTCTCTATCTTGCACCTCTCCCCACATAATCACATAATCATAAAAACACACTCACCCCAAAACCTCTGCTGTGACCCAGTTGCCCTAGGGCAGGGCTAATGACCACGTGTGTACCCATCCCTGTGTGTGTGTGTGTGTGTGTGTGTGTGTGTGTGTGTATGTGTGTGAGTGTGTATGTGTGTGTGTGTGTGTGTGAGAGTGTATGTGAGTGTGTGTGTGTGTGAGAGTGTGTGAGAGAGAGTGTGTGTGTGTGTGTGTGTGTGTGTGTGTGTGTGTGTGTGTGTGTGTGTGTGTGTGTGTGTGTCTGTGTGTGTGACAGTGTGTGTGAGTGTGTGTGTGTGTGTGTGTGCGCTCGCCATCCTGCTGAGTGGTCCCTGGCCTCTATAGCCCTCTGCCT
>NC_045170.1:3491584-3499084 GCF_900700415.2 Clupea harengus | reverse complement strand
AACACCGTCTTTGTCTTTTATTTAGTTTAGTTTATGTAACACCGTCTTTGTCTTTTATTTAGTTTAGTTTATCTAATTCTTACTCCGTCTTTGTCTTTTATTTAGTTTAGTTTATGTAACACCGTCTTTGTCTTTTATTTAGTTTAGTTTAGTCTTTTCCAGCTTCTCCGTCCTCCACAGTAACAGATTATTGTGAACATACTTTTTCTTTTCTTTCTTTGTTTCTCAGTTGTGTCTCTCCATCTTTGTTGTGCCTGCCTCCACCCATTCTTCCCCATTTCTCTTCTGTTGATCGAAGGTAAAACAGTGGCCCGGATTTGGACAAGACTGGAACTGATGTTGATTTGGCCGAGATCTGGCAGGGATGGTTTTTCCCGGGCCATCATTGCTTCTATATTTCCTTTTCTCTTTAACCTCGTTCAGTTTCTCTCCCTGGGCTTTCATTATGGGCCAGTGAGGATGTACTGTGAAGATGTGTTTAAACGGTTTGCCTTGAATTAGTTTCTCTCTTGCTCCCTCTCTCTCTCTCTCTCTCTCTCTTTTTTCCTCTTTCTCTCTCTCTTTCTTTCACTCACACATATACACATACAAAGAAGATCTCTCTCTCACTCTCTCTTTACTCTCACACACACACACACACACACACACACACACACATACACACACATACACACACACAAATACATACACACATACACACACATACACACACACACACAAAATTTCTCCCACACACACACACACAAATACACACACAAACTTTCTCTTCCATACACACACACAAACTTGCCCCCCCTCCCCCCTCCACACACACACATACGTACACACACACACACACACACACACACACACACACACACACACACACACACACACACACACACACACACTAACACCATTCTCTCTCCTTGCCTTCAGCTTGTGAGCAACGCTGCAAATCAGATTCATCTTCCCTCCCTCCCTGCAGCATCGGTAGCAATAGCAGCATTCTGCCGTCCTCTATGTCACTTACAAACACACACACACACACACACACACACACAAATCGTCTTTGTCACTTTGACTGAGAGTGGCTATCCTTCACCACGGCTGGGGATTAAAGTGAAAGATGAATTAGTGCTCCACTAATGTCCAAACCCCATTAGAGAGTCCAGCTCCCACTACACCCAAAGATGAATTAACTCCCAACGCCGCTAATACTTCTATCATTCTTCTTTTTTTCTTTTTCTTTCTTTTTTCAGTCATTTTACCAAAGGTAAATGAGAGTGTGAGAATCTCCTTCTCTCTCTCTCTCTCTCTCTGTTCTTTCTATCTCTACATCTTTTCCTCTCTCTCTCTTCTCTATCTTCTCTCTATCTCCCTCTTTTCCTCTCTCTCTCTCCTCTCTATCTCTCTATCTCCATCTTCTTCTCTATCTTCTCTCTATCTCCCTCTTTTCCTATCTCTCTCTCTCTCTCTCTCTCTCTCTCTCCTTCCCTCCCCCTCCCCCGCTCTCTGTAGTACTGTCTGTAGGCTTGTTTAAAGTTTAATTTAATTTCTCGCCTCACTTTCATCCGGTGTGATATCCACACCCGCACTCCAACGTCTCTCCACATTGTCCTCTGTGTCATCCGCTCTCGTCGCTCCTCCATCAGATAAGCCTTTATTTATTGCCCGCCCACCCACTAATATCTCATATTGCCGTTCGGGTGTGCTTGCGTTCAGGCAGAGGGCCTTACTCTCATGCACCTGTACTACACCCCCCTTGTACGTCGCTTTGGACAAAAGCGTCTGCTAAATGACTAAATGTAAATGTACTTGTGGGATGCTGGTCTGCTGTTGTGCTCCTAGTCTGCTGTTGCTAGTCTGCTGTTGCTAGTCTGCTATTGTGCTTCTAGTCTGCTGTTGCTAGTCTGCTGTTGTGCTTCTAGTCTGCTGTTGCTAGTCTGCTGTTGTGCTCCTAGTCTGCTGTTGCTAGTCGGTTGTTGCTAGTCTGCTGTTGCTAGTCTGCTGTTGCTAGTCTGCTGTTGTGCCTCTAGTCTGCTGTTGCTAGTCTGCTGTTGTGCTTCTAGTCTGCTATTGCTTGTCTGCTGTTGCTAGTCTGCTGTTGCTAGTCGGCTGTTGTGCTTCTAGTCTGCTGTTGCTAGTCTGCTGTTGTGCTTCTAGTCTGCTGTTGCTAGTCTGCTATTGTGTTGCTAGTCTGCTGCTTCTAGTCTGCTGTTGCTAGTCTGCTGTTGCTAGTCTGCTGTTGTGCTTCTAGTCTGCTGTTGCTAGTCTGCTGTTGTGCTTCTAGTCTGCTGTTGCTTGTCTGCGGTTGTAGTCTGCTGTTGCTAGTCTGCAGTTGCTAGTCTGCTATTGTGCTTCTAGTCTGCTGTTGCTAGTCGGCTGTTGTGCTGCTAGTCTGCTGTTGTGCCTCTAGTCTGCTGTTGCTAGTCTGCTGTTGTGCTTCTAGTCTGCTGTTGTGCTTCTAGTCTGCTGTTGCTAGTCTGCTGTTGTGCTCCTAGTCTGCTATTGCTTGTCTGCTGTTGTGCTTCTAGTCTGCTGTTGCTTGTCTGCTGTTGTGCTTCTAGTCTGCTGTTGCTAGTCTGCTATTGTGCTTCTAGTCTGCTGTTGCTAGTCTGCTATTGTGCTTCTAGTCTGCTGTTGTGCTTCTAGTCTGCTGTTGCTAGTCTGCTGTTGTGCTTCTAGTCTGCTGTTGCTGGTCTGCTGTTGTGCTTCTAGTCTGCTGTTGCTAGTCTGCTATTGTGCTTCTAGTCTGCTGTTGCTAGTCTGCTGTTGTGCTTCTAGTCTGCTGTTGTTTGTCTGCTGTTGTGCTTCTAGTCTGCTATTGCTGGTCTGCTGTTGTGCTTCTAGTCTGCTGTTGCTAGTATGCTGTTGCTGGTCTGCTATTGTGCTTCTAGTCTGCTGTTGCTTGTCTGCTGTTGTGCTCCTAGTCTGCTGTTGCTGGTCTGCTGTTGCTAGTCTGCTGTTGTGCTTCTAGTCTGCTGTTGCTAGTCTACTGTTGCTAGTCTGCTGTTGCTAGTCTGCTGTTGCTAGTCTGCTATTGTGTTGCTAGTCTGCTGCTTCTAGTCTGCTGTTGTAGTGGTACCCAAATGATATGGGCTGGGCTGGTCTGGGCAGAGCTTACTGTAACTCATCCAGGAATCTGTAGTTGTTTTGGTCAGACTCTCTCAGTTCTTCAGACCACTTTTTTGCTGTCTTCTTTATATGGTTGCGTTCATTCATTCATTCATTCATTCATTCATTCATTTATTCATTCATTCATTCATCATTAATTCATAGAGCTGTATACATATACTCATGATCTCGGTCATTGCAGTGCTTGGCAGTAGGCCGGGTCTGATTCTGAATCAACTTTCACTGGGGTCCGCAAAGCTTCTGAACTTAGGTCTTCTTCTTCTTCTTCTTCTTCTTCTTCTTTGTCTTCTTCTTTTTCTTTTATCCTCCTTATTTGATTGGAGAAAGACAGAACGAAAATAAGAAAGAAAGACAGAAAGATGAAGGCAGACAAACTTTAAAGTCGGTAAGACGGTAATTTTGAGCGTGTCCCTGCAGGATAAACGGGGACACACTTCTCTAGCTCCACACACACACACACACACACACCGACACACACACACACACACACACACTTCTCAAGCTGTATGGGGAAAATCCTGACCTGGGAGAACGTGTAAGTCTGACTGGCAGTTCTAACGTGCAGGAGAGGATTTAAGCATAAAGCTGTTGACTGAAACAGCACCAGTACACCACTGAAAACGGCCCGAACGGGTTCACTAAGTTTGCCGCCGTTTCCCGCCACATGCACTGCCCCGTCTTGGCTTCAGATGTGTTGAATACTTTCAGAGACTAGTTCGAAACGACTGGAGTAATATATTGAGCTCTTGAAGATATAATCTCGGACATCCTATTAAACCCTCTGCATTCTGTATCCAAACGACGGCAGGCTGTGTAGAAGTAGTGGCAGCTCTAACTGGGATTAAGGCTTAATCAAATGACTCTGCCTCTGTCATATTCCCCTGGATGGATAATAAGCTTGGTTGGATGAGGTGATCACACACACACACACACGCCGTACTCACACACACATAATTAGTGCATCTGCTTAGTGAATGTTACTCTTATAGAATAAGCAAAACATACACATAAACACACACACACACACACACACGCACACACACACACATACACAGATGCCGTACTCACACACACATAATTAGTGCAGCTGCTTAGTGAATGTTACTCTTATAGAATAAGCAAAACATACACATAAACACACAAACACACACACACACACACACCCATACTCACACACACATCATTTCTGCATCTGGTTAGTGAATGATACTCTTATAGAATAAGCAAAACATACACATAAACACACACACACACACACACACACACACACACATGCATGCATGTACAGGTACACTCATTTTTGGTATGTCAGTCTAGTTGAGACTGCACTATTGAAACCCAGGTGGACAGTTCTGTGTTTGTGGCTGAGACTGAGCAGGACTAGTTGTGGTTCAGGACTAGTTGTGGTTCAGGACTAGTTGTGGTTCTTGACTAGTTGTGGTTCTTGACTAGTTGTGGTTCAGGACTAGTTGTGGTTCTTGACTAGTTGTGGTTCATGACTAGTTGTGGTTCATGACTAGTTGTGGTTCTTGACTAGTTGTGGTTCAGGACTAGTTGTGGTTCAGGACTAGTTGTGGTTCAGGACTAGTTGTGGTTCATGACTAGTTGTGGTTCAGGACTAGTTGTGGTTCATTTTGAATGGTGTAGGTTGGTTGGCAGAACTCGGAGCTAATTATTGCACCCCTGCCGAGCTTAAGTCGGACTTATTAAAGATCTGAGAGGAGAACAGAGGCTCATTCGGGAGAAACGCTGAGCAGGTCATTTCTCAGACGGCGCTGGGAAAATGGGAGTGTTTCGTTTTGAGCTCAAAATTATTTTATTGTTCTGCGGCTTTCTGCTCTCTGTGTGTGTTTTGGTAATGGATCACTGAAATACAAACACACACACACACACACTCACACTCAAACACACAGAGAAAGACACTGCATCATACTGTCTTTTCTCTCTCTCACACACATATACAGACACACGCACTGACACACGTAGATACACAGAGAATGTGCTCAAACACACTCACACACACACACACACACACACACACACACACACACACACACACACACACACACACACACACACACACACACACACACACACACACACTCATGCATGAGTGTGGATGATGTGAGATGAGTGTGGACGATGCGTTATGGTGTAATGATGCATTGAGATGCGTTGAGCAGTGGGTGTGTGTGTGTGTGTGTGTGTGTGTGTGTGTGTGCGTTATGGTGTAATGATGCATTGAGATGCGTTGAGCAGTATATCAGCATGCTTCCACCCATCCATGCACCCAAATCAACAGACTCCCCCACAGGAGAAATCCCTCCTCTCCCGGACGCTTGAACTTCATCTCGTGCTCTCTCTCCCCTTTTGGGCTTGATTCAGTCATAGTTCACAGAATAACTGCACAACTTATGTCATCTACACACACGCACATCTGGTTCCTTTTCTCCGAAATGTGTGTTTGTTCATCTGAGAAACACATTTGAGGACGGACTTTATATGCCATTACTATTTCCTATTTTATTGATTTAATTGCAGTTGAAATATAATATCAGTCCTAATTTGTGAATCGCATTTGAATCGCATCACAGACACACACACACACACACGCACACACATACACGCACAAACGTACACATGAATATAGATATTTTTTGAGACCTAGATAGCTGACAGGGCTTTAAAGTAAGTCCAAAAGTATCTGTAAATAGGACTGGAGGATATTCATTTGCACTGAATTGGAGAGGAGATATGAGGGGGAAGCTGTCAGTCCCTCCAGAGAATATTTGCCTTGTTCTGTTTCTTTGTGCTTAACTGAAACTCAAACAGGACCTGTTATGCTTTTCTGTTTTTTTCCCCTTTCCTTTAGTGTGTTATAGGGTTGGGGTTAGCTTTTTAGTGTGTTAGTGAAGTGTTTCCTTTAGTGTGTTATAGGGTTGGGGTTAGCTTTTTAGTGTGTTAGTGAAGTGTTTCCTTTAGTGTGTTATAGGGTTGGGGTTAGCTTTTTAGTGTGTTAGTGAAGTGTTTCCTTTAGTGTGTTATAGGGTTGGCCCTCTTCCTTTGTTACAAGATGATGCAATCTCGTAACACCATCCTTATTGGCCACTTAGCTGACCAATCAGAGCACACTGGGCTCATGAGGAGGAGGAAGGGGTGGGGGTGGGGGGGGGGGTGCTTAAAGACACAGGAGTTCTAACAGAGCATTTCTGACAGCGGGTGAATTGAGGTGCACAACTAATGTGTTTTGGAACATTAAAGCATACGAATCTATTCTAGTAGACCCCGAAAATAAACAATGATTAACAATGAAAATGAGCATAATAGGTCCCCTTTAAACCCCACAAGGCTTTATTATCTTAGCCTGTGATGGAGGGTAATTGAAAGGATCTCGCACTGCTTCTCCTGATTGAGGGAAACTATGGAGGCCACATAGGGTCAGCGCTGTTAAAATCAACAACTCTTTTCTCAGAGCAGTCAGAGGGATGTTTCTGCACCATTCAAAATTACTAGAACTACTAAATAGCGAACCGTTTTAACATATTTATCAAGGTCATACAAAGAATTATCTCAATTATCCTAATGTCTCAGTGAAGCCTCAGTCTCCAACAGCAGGGAAAGGCACACTGTACCGTCATTTTCACCACATCTTTATGCCTTGCTGTTTAGCTATATGGCCTGGTATTTTTGATATGAGTTTCATTAATATTAATTGTGTGTTGTATTAGTACTTAATAAAGCGTAAAGTATCGTTGATAATAACCTTTCTAAAGCTTTTATTACAATGCTTCATTTCACTTAAAGGAAAAGCTATTTTGACACCTTTTTAGATCCAATTTTTTTACTAGGGACAAAAAACGATCTAAATCGGTCCAGTACTGAGATAGAACGCTGTAACCGGCCTTCTCTTTAATGGAAAGCCCCCACACACACACACACACACACACACACACACACACACACACACACACACACACACACACACACACACACACACACACGCCCATTACCAAACTTTCACTGACTGGTCCCCGAAGGTGTCCCCTCATCATCTGAGACCGTGCTGAAGTGCCCATCCATGCCTCGGGGACCGCTCTGCACCCGACCTGCTCGTGTTCCTTGAAATTCAAGAGTGCTCCCAATCGACCATCACAAAGTGGTGCGCAAACACCGGAGCCTGTGAGCGAGTATTGGGATTTCACTTAACTGTGTTCCAGAGTTCAGTCGCAGCACACTCGCGCGCCAGCTCCACGCCATCCACTTTGTCTGAAGCACCCGTGCGGCGGCGGAGGGCGGCAGGCGGTTCGAACAGCCACTCGTTCTTCTCCAGAAAGGAGTCTGAAGTCAAGTGAGCGTTTGGAGGACTCGGCATGAAATCCCAAC
>NC_045170.1:3436584-3444084 GCF_900700415.2 Clupea harengus | reverse complement strand
GTGTGTGTGTGTGTCTGTGTGTGTGTGTGTGTGTGTGTGTGTGTCTGTGTGTGTGTGTGTCTGTGTGTGTGTCTGTGTGTGTGGCTGTGTGTGTCAGTTTTTATATGAGTGTGCATGTATGTGACTTGTGTGTGTGCTTGTGTGTGTGTGTATCATGTAAGGGAGTCTTGATTGTGAAAGAGACATATTTGGTTTGGATGCTGGGTATGAAAAACACTGAATGAAAGCCAAACCAAACTAAACCAAACTAAACCAAACTAAACTATCCCCAAACAAACACCTTGCACAGATCTCAGAGAGGTGAGCTGGGAGAGTCAGTGTGTTGTGTGTGTGTGTGTGTGTGTGTGTGTGTGTGTGTGTGTGTGTGTGTGTGTGTGTGTGTGTGTGTGTGTGTGTGTGTGTGTGTGTGTGTGTGCAGCTCAAGGACCCTCACTCTGTGCAGCTTGGTGGTTGCTTGCAGCCTCCTGATGTTAAAGAGGTTGCCATCTAGCCTATAGACCACTGTCACCCCGCTGTTGTCGTCAATTTCCTTATGGAGAAGCTGGGTGACGCATAGGAGGAAGATGTTAAAGAGCACTGGTGCTAGTACACACCCCTGCCTGACCCCTGTGCACACAGGGAAGGAGGCAGACTCTTGTCCTCCTATTGTCACCCTAGCATTCATACCATCATGGAACTGTCGGAGGATGTTGACAAACTTGCTAGGGCATCCAAACCGGAGCAGGATGTCCCACAGTAGGTCTCTCTGCACAGTGTCGAAGGCTTTGGAGAGGTCGACAAAAGCCATAAACAGGTCTTGATGTTGCTCCCTGCACTTTTCCTGAAGTTGCCGGGCTGTGAAGACCATGTCGACTGTACTCCTGTTCTTTCTAAAGTGGCTCACACTCCACAAGACCTCCAGGCTGTCCTGGATGCAGCTGTGAAGGCTTACAGCAGGATGGGGCTGACCATCAACATCACCAAAACAGAGGTAGTCTGTCAGTGGAGCACCAACATCCCACCCACGCCACCCATCTTCAACATCACTGGTAAGAATCTGTCTGTAGTACCATCATTCAAATACCTGGGGAGTATCCTCTCTGAGGACAATAACATCAACAATGAGGTCCAGAACAGAATCAATCAAGCATCAGCTGCCTTTGGGAGACTCAGGCGCCGGGTCTTCCAAAACAAGAACTTATATCACTACACAAAAATCTCTGTGTATCAAGCAGTTTGCATCACCACCCTCCTCTACAGTTGTGAAGCATGGGTCACTTACAGCCGCCATGTGAAGTCCCTGGAGCATTTTCACATCCGCTGTCTCCAGCGAATGCTAGGAATCACTTGGCGTGACCGAGTGCCACACACCGAGATCCTCAGGAGAGCAGGCTGTAGGAGCATTGAGGCCACCATCACCCACTACCAGCTACGATGGCTGGGGCACGTTATAAGGATGCCCCTCAATCGGCTGCCTCACAAAGTGCTGTATGGCCAGCTCGCCCAAGGCCAACGCTCTGCTGGAGGGCAGAAGAAGCGCTATAAAGACCAGATCAAAACAGCGCTAAAGAAGTGCAAAATCAGGCCTGGGGACCTGGAGGGCTTGGCTGCTGACCGTAACACCTGGCGTCAGATGTGCCAAGACGGGACCAAAGCACTGGAGGAGGACAGGACAGCCAGGAGACAGGAAAGGCAAGAAAGAAGGCATACAAGAAAAACAACCAAGGTTGCCAGTACCACCACTACTACATTTGCATGTCCCACCTGCGACAAGACCTGTGGATCCAGGATAGGACTATACAGCCACCAGAAAACTCACTGTGTGTGTGTGTGTGTGTGTGTGTGTGTGTGTGTGTGTGTGCCCTGTGGATCCAGGATAGGACTATACAGCCACCAGAAAACTCACCGTTGAGAGTCAGAAGTGGACGTCATCATCGGCCTCGATGGACAACTACAAGCAAGCAAGTTGTTGGCCAGGGCCAGCTCCTCAGCAGGCGTTAGCTCGGGACCTCGGGGTCCTCCCTCCCATCTTCTCCATATCTGCCCTTTTTTTGTTTGCTAAAATATGAAGGATATGACACTGACAAGCTGTTCAATACATTCACATGGCACATATTGTATTGACTCACCAGCCTGAGTGATGTTCTTATGCTTTGACGGGACAGTAACACACACACACACACACACACACACACACACACCTGAGTCTGCAGGGACACACACCAAAGAGTCATACGCTAACACACACACACACACACACACACACACACACATCCCGAGTCCTTTTAGTGTCTGGGTTGCAACTACATGGGGGTTGAAAGCACTCATAATTATCTGACAGTGTTATTACTCCACCCTACTGTCAGATTCATGATCGAGCAGCTGCTGTGACCACCTAAAGTTGGCCGGCAGAATATCCAAAATGGTGATCTTATCATGGTCACAAAGGAAAGGTCCCCACACTGGATTTGCACAGACACCTGGGGTCAGGAAGCAAACTGAGGTGTGAGTGACTGCAATTAATCATAGAATGGGAATGGGGAAGGCCATTGAGAACCACTTCAGTCAGGGAAACTTGATTATCATACAAAACAGCGAATGGTGGCCAGACCTATTTGCATTTGAAGCCTAGCTGATTTACATTAGAAGCCTATGATGTGTTTTAAACAGTATATAAGGCTAGAATTGGAGATGCTTGTTGTTCAGACCTACACCGCTGAATCCGGAGTATGTTCTACGTCAGGGGTGGGCAATTAATTTCCCCAAGGGGCCACATGAGATAGTGGGACTGTTGTGGAGGGCCGGACCAATAGGCTGAACTCAATTCTGCTCAATATAAGTTGTATCTCTGTATAAAAAAAACATTAAATTGTATGGTTTTGATTAACTGCTACTGGTAAGAGTAGATGTTACATTTAGGCTATCAAAAAAAATTGATTCAGGCATAGTAAAAACGCCAACATTATTTAATCAACATTCACCAAAACGATGTTTTTGCAGTATTAAAGGTGTTCCCAGACGATCAATACACATGGCACACACACAAGAACAAGCTTGCAATGCAATAGTATACGTATGCAAATTAATAGTAATATCAATTTATATCAGCGCAAATGGTCGCAGGCACGCACATACGCACGAATGTAGGCCTACGGAAATAAAAAAATATCCCGCTTATTATACGGTTACATGCCAAAACAATAGAAGACATTTCTCCAAAATACCTCTTTTTAATGATTTTGTTGCCGTTTAGTTCTTCACGCAAATGCGAAGCAACCCACCTCCTGACTTCAAGTTTCAATGACTTTCAGTTACGTTAAATGACCGGACTACTTGCGTTGCGGAATGATATGAAAGATGTGAGTTAGAAGCACAAAACCCGTTGCCAATGACAGCAGTCATACATTTTTCGCAGCAGTGAATATAAAGAAATGACAGACCTGCGAACGTTGGGATGGCCCATTCAAATCAAAGGAACTTTTTGGAACATTCTGAAGAGCCGTATAATAAGTACAGGTATTTACGTTTGATTCCTAATTTACAATTGACCTCCGCGGGCCGCACAGGGACAGCCAACGGGCCGCAAATTGCCCTTGGGCCGCACTTTGCCCAGGTCTGTCCTACGTGCTTCGTTACTGCACTTTACTGGAATAAAGATTGCTGCATCAGAAACAAAGAAACTTCCTTCATTTCTTATACTCCCATATCATTATTGTTGAAAATGATTAAGGTGGACTCATGATACGAAGAGAGTATCTAACACAATTTCTTTTCACTGCTTCAATTGATTGAATTTCTGATTCTGAATAATACATACATACATACATACATACATACATACATACACACACATACATACACACACACACACACACACACACACACACACACACACACACACACACACACATACATACATACATACATACTGATCCGCCCATACACAGATTCACACACACATATTCAAACTCCTACTTCTATATGGCCATCTACACACACATGTACAGTATATCATCATTATTTATTCAGGGAGAATTGACTGAGCACAGGGCTCTTTTGCAGCAATGCCCTGATTGAGGCTACATAGTACAGAAGAACAATAAATAAACAAACCATAACAAAACAAAACAGACAAAATAAATAAAAAAAACACATTAAACAACTCAGAAATTAAGTATAAAAAAAATAAAAAATAACAAAGTAAAAAACTAAAAAAATCAGAGAATCATTTAAAACAACAGCATTGAGGCACATCCTTAGCATCTAAAAGGCTCTTAAATTGGTTGACAGACAAATACTTGGTTAGTTTCAAATCCACTTGAACAGTGTTCCATTTATGGAATATATATAGTACATGATTTATAAGCGCATACAGTACATATATCCTCATAAGTGTCTATGAATTCGTATCAATTAGATACTCTTTAAGCTTGTTTTTATCTACTTATTCTGAAAGAGTTGAGATCATTGTTTTCGCTAGCAAGATCTCATTCGATGATTCATTTCCATTAAGCCTACTGCCAGCAGGCACATTTAAAGAAATGTGATCTGATTGATTGGGGTAATCAGGCACTTAAGATGAGCCTATACATTTCCCCAACACTTACGCATTTAACTTGTCGGCAATTTTTGCCTGTCTTGCTCTGGCAGCGATGGTGGTGTTGGACTTCGCCATGATAGCTGTTTTATGGTCTTCGGACAGACTTATGATTATTGTTTTATGGTCTTCGGACAGACTTTTTATTATTGTTTTATGGTCTTCGGACAGACTTATGATTATTGTTTTATGGTCTTCGGACAGACTTTTTATTATTGTTTTATGGTCTTCGGACAGACTTATGATTATTGTTTTATGGTCTTCGGACAGACTTTTTATTATTGTTTTATGGTCTTCGGACAGACTTATGATTATTGTTTTATGGTCTTCGGACAGACTTATGATTATTGTTTTATGGTCTTCGGACAGACTTATGATTATTGTTTTATGGTCTTCGTACAGACTTATGATTATTGTTTTATGGTCTTCGGACAGACTTATGATTATTGTTTTATGGTCTTCGTACAGACTTATGATTATTGTTTTATGGTCTTCGGACAGACTTATGATTATTGTTTTATGGTCTTCGGACAGACTTATGATTATTGTTTTATGGTCTTCGGACAGACTTATGATTATTGTTTTATGGTCTTCGGACAGACTTATGATTATTGTTTTATGGTCTTCGTACAGACTTATGATTATTGTTTTATGGTCTTCGTACAGACTTATGATTATTGTTTTATGGTCTTCGTACAGACTTATGATTATTGTTTTATGGTCTTCGGACAGACTTATGATTATTGTTTTATGGTCTTCGTACAGACTTATGATTATTGTTTTATGGTCTTCGGACAGACTTATGATTATTGTTTTATGGTCTTCGGACAGACTTATGATTATTGTTTTATGGTCTTCGGACAGACTTATGATTATTGTTTTATGGTCTTCGGACAGACTTATGATTATTGTTTTATGGTCTTCGTACAGACTTATGATTATTGTTTTATGGTCTTCGGACAGACTTATGATTATTGTTTTATGGTCTTCGGACAGACTTATGATTATTGTTTTATGGTCTTCGTACAGACTTATGATTATTGTTTTATGGTCTTCGTACAGACTTATGATTATTGTTTCATGGTCTTCGGACAGACTTATGATAATTGTTTTATAGTCTTCGGACAGACTTATGATTATTGTTTTATGGTCTTCGGACAGACTTATGATTATTGTTTTATGGTCTTCGGACAGACTTATGATTATTGTTTTATGGTCTTCGGACAGACTTATGATTATTGTTTTATGGTCTTCGGACAGACTTATGATTATTGTTTCATGGTCTTCGGACAGACTTATGATTATTGTTTTATGGTCTTCGGACAGACTTATGATTATTGTTTTATGGTCTTCGGACAGACTTATGATTATTGTTTTATGGTCTTCGGACAGACTTATGATTATTGTTTTATGGTCTTCGTACAGACTTATGATTATTGTTTTATGGTCTTCGGACAGACTTATGATTATTGTTTTATGGTCTTCGGACAGACTTATGATTATTGTTTTATGGTCTTCGGACAGACTTATGATTATTGTTTTATGGTCTTCGGACAGACTTATGATTATTGTTTTATAGTCTTCGGACAGACTTATGATTATTGTTTTATGGTCTTCGTACAGACTTATGATTGCGAGAAAAGAGCAGCTCTCTCTTTAGTCTTTTCAGCCGTTATATATTATATATATTATACCGTCAGAAAATCATGGTTTTGGTGATCGACCTTTCCTGCTTTTTGAAGTTGGACGTGCACACGCAATTGTCCTGATAAGTTTAGCCTGGTTGAAATTAACCACATGATTTGGATGCGGACCAGCCTTTGACGAGCCGATATATCCTGTCCTCAATCAGCTCGCAAATTTTAACAGGCTAATAGGACAATTGATTAACTTATGGCCATGTTTGTGTTGGTACAGGCGGCCATGTTTGTGTTGGTGAGGCGGCCATGTTTGTGTTGGTGTAGGCAGCCATGTTTGAGTTGGTGTAGGCGGCCATGTTTGTGTTGGTGTAGGCGGCCATGTTTGTGTTGGTGTAGGCGGCCATGTTTGAGTTGGTGTAGGCGGCCATGTTTGAGTTGGTGTGAGGGCCATGTTTGTGTTGGTGTAGGCGGCCATGTTTGTGTTGGTGTGAGGGCCATGTTTGTGTTGGTGTAGGCGGCCATGTTTGAGTTGGTGTAGGCGGCCATGTTTGTGTTCGTTTAGGCGGCCATGTTTGTGTTGGTGTGAGGGCCATGTTTGTGTTGGTGTGAGGGCCATGTTTGTGTTGGTGTAGGCGGCCATGTTTGAGTTGGTGTAGGCGGCCATGTTTGTGTTCGTTTAGGCGGCCATGTTTGTGTTGGTGTAGGCGGCCATGTTTGTGTTGGTGTAGGCGGCCATGTTTGTGTTGGTTTAGGCGGCCATGTTTGTGTAGGCGGCCATGTTTGTGTTTGTGTAGGCGGCCATGTTTGTGTAGGCGGCCATGTTTGTGTTGGTGTAGGCGGCCATGTTTGTGTTGGTGTAGGCGGCCATGTTTGTGTTTGTGTAGGCGGCCATGTTTGTGTTGGTTTAGGCGGCCATGTTTGTGTAGGCGGCCATGTTTGTGTTGGTGAGGCGGCCATGTTTGTGTTGGTGAGGCGGCCATGTTTGTGTTGGTGTAGGCGGCCATGTTTGTGTTGGTGTAGGCGGCCATGTTTGTGTTTGTGTAGGCGGCCATGTTTGTGTTGGTGTATTCGGCCATGTTTGTGTTTGTGTAGGCGGCCATGTTTGTGTTGGTTTAGGCGGCCATGTTTGTGTTTGTGTAGGCGGCCATGTTTGTGTTGGTTTAGGCGGCCATGTTTGTGTTGGTGTAGGAGGCCATGTTTGTGTGCCTGTGGCTTGGTGAGGCCTGTCTGGACGGCTCAACCCTAAAGCCCAGTTTCCTGGTGTGTGTGTGTGTGTGTGTGTGT
>NC_045170.1:3389180-3394180 GCF_900700415.2 Clupea harengus | reverse complement strand
CAGACATCATGAGAGAGAGAGAGACAGCATGAGAGAGAGAGAGACAGACAGCATGAGAGAGAGACAGACAGCATGAGAGAGAGAGAGACAGACAGCATGAGAGAGAGACAGCATGAGAGAGAGAGACAGCATGAGGTGAGACAGACAGCATGAGAGAGAGACAGACAGCATGAGAGAGACAGACAGCATGAGAGAGAGAGACATCATGAGAGACAGACAGCATTAGAGACAGACGACATGAGAGAGAGAGACAGCATGAGAGAGAGACAGACAGCATGAGAGAGACAGACAGCATGAGAGAGAGACAGCATGAGAGAGACAGACAGCATGAGAGACAGCATGAGAGACAGACAGCATGAGAGAGAGAGACAGCATGAGACAGACAGACAGCATGAGACAGACAGACAGCATGAGAGAGAGAGACAGAATGAGAGAGAGACAGACAGCATGAGAGAGAGAGAGAGAGACAGCATGAGAGACAGACAACATGAGAGAGACAGACAGCATGAGAGAGAGAGAGACAGCATGAGAGAGACAGACAGCATGAGAGAGACAGACAGCATGAGAGAGAGACAGCATGAGAGAGAGAGACAGCATGAGAGAGACAGACAGCATGAGAGAGAGACATCATGAGAGACAGACAGCATTAGAGACAGACGGCATGAGAGAGAGAGACAGCATGAGAGAGAGACAGCATGAGAGAGAGAGACAGCATGAGGGAGAGAGACAGACAGAATGAGAGAGACAGACAGCATGAGAGAGACAGACAGCATGAGAGAGAGACAGACAGCATGAGAGAGACAGACAGCATGAGAGAGAGACAGCATGAGAGAGACAGACAGCATGAGAGACAGCATGAGACAGACAGACAGCATGAGAGAGAGAGACAGCATGAGAGACAGACAGACAGCATGAGAGAGAGAGACAGACAGCATGAGAGAGAGACAGACAGCAGCAGCCCAGCGCTGGAGTTCCTTCTCCTCCATTACCAAATCAGCTGTTCCGGAGCCTGACACTGCTTTTATATAAATACTGGAAATGATATAATTACTCCGCCAGTCAAAACACTCCCCCACTGCTTGGTGTGTGTGTGTGTGTGTACGTGTGCGTGTGTGTGGGTGGGTGCGTTTGTGTGCGTGTGTGCATGTGCGTGTGTTTTTGTGTGTGTGTGAGAGCTACGTGGCCAGGTTTGACTTGGGATTTGGTGCCAAATGTTTAGTATGCAATTGCATCTTGGCTCCATTCCATGTGTGTGTGTGTGTGTGTGTGTGTGTGTGTGTGTGTGTGTGTGTGTGTGTGTGTGTGTGTGTGTGTGTGTGTGTGTGTGTGTGTGTGTGTGTGTGTGTGTGTGTGTGCAAACCCTGATGCTCCTACTGTATGTCTATGCATGTGTGTGTGTGTGTGTGTGTGTGTGTGTGTGTGTGTGTGTGTGTGTGTGTGTGTGTGCCTGTGTCTGTGTGTGTATGTGTGTGTGTGTGTATGTGTGTACACTGTTCTCTTGCGTGGCTGGTGTGGATTGATACTGTGTGGAGAAACGCAGCGGTATGGACCGGCGCCAGCCGCACTAGGCTCCTCCATTTCACACAGAGCTGATGTGTGTGTGTGTGTGTGTGTGTGTGTGTGCAAACCCTGATGCTCCTACTGTATGTCTATGCATGTGTGTGTGTGTGTGTGTGCGTGTGTGTGTGTGTGTGTGTGTGTGTGTGTGTGTGTGTGTGTGTGTGTGTGTGTGTGTGTGTGTGTGTGTGTGTGTGTGGGCCGCTGAGCAGAGCTGATGCTCCTACTGTATGTCTATGCATGTGTGTGTGTGTGTGTGTGTGTGTGTGTCTGTGTATGTGTTTATGTGTGTGTGTGTATGTGTGTGTGTGTGTGTGTGTGTGTGTGTGTGTGTGTGTGTGTGTGTGTGTGTGTGTGTGCAAACCCTGATGCTCCTACTGTATGTCTCTGCAGATGCACAGTGTGCTGGGCTGAGCTGAGCACAGACAGATTGAAGTGAAATATGTTGAGCTGAGCTGTCTGGATTGATCACCACATTATGGCTCAGGCCCAGGCACAGTAAAAAGCTGTTAGCGTTAGCGGCTAGGCTACTGTAAAGGGCTCTGGAAGTAATAATGGCCTTGTCCAAACGGCAGTATAAGATATTACACATAAATGGTTTCATAGAAAGGGTATGGAATGGACTGAGACTACAGGTTTTAAATCATTTTCCAATATGTTTCTGGAGCAAAGGTGTGTGTGTGGGTGTGCGAGTGTGTATGTGTGTGTGTGTGTGTGTGTGTGTGTGTGTGTGTGTTTGTTTGTTGTTGGGTATGCTTAGCTTGAACTTTAGATGCGTTTGTGTGTACATGTGTGCGTGTACATGTGTGTATGTGTGCACGTGTGTATGCATCATGTATGTGTGTGTGTGTGTGTGTGTGTGTGTGTGTGTGTGTGTGTGTGTGTGTGTGTGTGTGTGTGTGTGCGCGTGCGCGCGCGTGCGTGCGTGCGTGCACGTGCGTATGCATCATATGCATCTGTATTCATGTGTGTGTGTGTGTGTGTCTGTGCGTGTGTGTGCGCGTGTGTGCGTGTGTGTGCGTGTGTGTGCGTGTGTGTGTGTGTGTACGTGCGTATGCATCGTATGCATCTGTATTCGTGTGTGTGTGTGCGTGTGTGTGTGTGCGTGTGTGCGCGCGTGTGTGTGTGTGTGTTTGTGTGTGTGTGTACGTGCATATGCATCATATGCATCTGTATTCATGTGTGTGTGTGTGTGTGTTGCAGGTCCCATTAGATGAGTGGGGCGGTGGTTACCCCGGGGGAGGGGTGTGTGACGGTGGCGGTGAGATCCCGTGCCGACGCATGCGCAGCGGCAGCTACATCAAGGCCATGGGCGACGACGAGAGCGGGGACTCGGACGCCAGCCCCAAAGCCTCGCCCAAGAGCGCCCTCATCGCCCAGAGGGAGGCCTTCAGGCGCTCCGTCAGCATGGACCAGCGCTCCACCTCCAACAAGTCAGTGCCTTCCTCATCACCACAAACATTATCATCGACACCACCACCACCATCCTACTCGTCTTCATCAGCATCATCATCATCACTAACACTATCATAACACTATCATCATCATCATCATCATCATCATCACTAACACTATCATAACACTATCATCCTTATCAACACCACCACCATCCTACTCGTCTTCATCAGCATCATCATCATCATCATCACTAACACTTTCATAACACTATCATCTTTATCAACACCACCATCCTTGTCATCTTCATCATCATCATCACTAACACTATCATCTTTATCATCATCACTAACACTATCATCTTCATCTTCATCAACACCACCATCCTTGTCATCTTCATCATCATCATTATCATCATCATCATCACTAACACAATCATAACACTAGCATCTTCATCATCAACAACACCACCCTTGTCATCTTCATCATCGTCTTCATCATCATCACTAACACTATCAGCTTCATCATCATCATTATCACCAGCAGTAACATCACCACCATCATCATCATCATAATCACCAACACCATCATCGTCATCATCACCATTCTTATCATCATCTCCAACAATCTCGTCTCAAACACAACCAGTATTATTGGTAGTCTTAGTTACCGTAGTCTTCATCAGTGCTGTTGTCACCTACGTCATCACCTTCATCGTGTGTGTGTGTGTGTTTTTCAGGTTCTCGTGTAGGCAATGCACAGATGCGTACCCAAACAGTCGCACCACTCCTAAAGGACACCCTCGCTCTCGTAGCTACACACGCTCTCTAACCAGCGCACAGGTGAGTGACTGTCAGGCTCACACACACAATGCGTCTGTGTGTGTTGGTGTAGATATGTGGGTATATGTGTGTGTGTGTGTGTGTCTCTGTGTGTATGTCTATGTGTGATCCCCACATGAACACAAACATGTGTGTGTGTGTGTGTGTGTGTGTGTGTGTGTGTGTGTGTGTGTATGTGTGTGTGTGTGTGTGTGGGAATGTGTGTGTGTGTGTGTGTGTGTGTGTCTCTGTGTGTATGTCTATGTGTGATCCCCACATCAACACAAACGTGTGTGTGTGTGTGTGTGTGTGTGTGTGTGTGTGTGTTGCAGCTGGGCGACACACTGAATCGTCAGTTTGAGGCGGTGTGTGAGACGATGTTTGGAGAGGTGGAGTCTCAGGCTGTGGAGGCTCTGGACCTGCCGGGAGTGTTCCGCACGCGCAGCCACAGCTATGTGCGCGCCATCCAGGCCGGCTGTTCCCAAGACGACGACTGCCTGTCCGTCTTCTCCATGTCCGGCCCCCAGGGCAGCGTCAAAGGAGGACCAGGTGAGGCCCTCTGCGCTGGTCAGGCAGCTGGTTGCCCAGCAACACGGCACCGTACAAAACAACACCTCACAACTGCATTATGCTGCTGTTATTACTACAGCCACAACTGCACTGTCAGTGTTCAAAGGCCATTAGCCCTCCCGTCGTTACCTTTTGATATCGCAACGACCGGGTCGCATTAATGTTGGATGGTCATTTACTCGCCCATTTGAAAGACACATAGAGAATCCCTTCAAATGAGCAAAACAGTTTGTCACTAGCCTTCAGGACGTGTTTTTTGCTGGTGCTGTCAAAATGAACGCATTTAAAGCAGCTGGGTTTTGGTATTATTTCTGTTGTGTATTAGTTCTATTTTTTATTATTTCTGTTGGTGTACTTTATATGTTAAAACATCTAGGCGCATCCAACATACCTGACACGGAGCTTAGTTGAATTCACAAGTTTGCAAGTTTATTAAGCGCTTCAACCAAACGGACTGCACACCATGTTCTTACTACTCCAAAGTATCTCCCTCCAGAAGTCCATCCATCTTCTTCCCTGTTTCCAAATACGAGTCCCTTGACACTTGACGTGCCATATAATAAATATTCCTTTCAAGCTGACCGTCGACTTTGAAGGCCTTTGATGGTTTTATTGGAAATCTGTAGTTCACAGGAGAGAATCTATGTTCAAAGCTAA
>NC_045170.1:3364180-3379180 GCF_900700415.2 Clupea harengus | reverse complement strand
AGAGAGAGAGAGAGATAGATGGATAGATAGATAGACAGGAGGGGGACAGAGAGAGAGAGAGAGAGATGGATAGATAGATAAACAGGAGGGGGATAGATAGAGGAGGGGGAGAGAGAGAAAGAGAGAGAGAGATGGATAGATAGATAGACAGGAGGGGGACAGAGAGAGAGATAGAGAGAGAGAGATGGATAGATAGATAGACAGGAGGGGGACAGAGAGAGAGAGAGAGAGAGATAGATGGATAGATAGATAGACAGAGTAGGGGGACAGAGAGAGCTAAACAGAGAGAGAGAGATGGATAGATATATAGACAGGAGGGGGACAGAGAGAGAGAGAGAGAGAGAGAGAGAGATAGATAGATTAACAGGAGGGGGACAGAGAGCGCTAGAGAGAGAGAGAGAGAGATGGATAGATAAATAGACAGGAGGGGGACAGAGAGAGCTAGTGTGGATGGATAGAGAGATGTCGGCACAAAGGAGAGAGATAGGGATGGATAGATAGATAGACAGACAAAGAAGGGGACACAGAGAGAGCTAGAGAGAGAGAGAGAGAGATGGATAGATAGATAGACAGGAGGGGGAGAGAGAGAGTTAGAGTGTGGATGGATAGAGAGATGTCGGCACAAAGGAAAGAGATAGATGAAAGTGTGCAAGACAAGCGGAGGATGGTGCCAGAACATGGGGGAGATAGAAAGAGAGAAAGAGGGATGGATAGAGAGAAGGGAAAGAGAGAGAAGATGGAGGTGACGGGGTTTCTTAGGCCGACACTCTTCTAGACAAAAGACCACGAGGCGAATCAAAGGTTATTGGAGGTGTATTTCAAGGTGCTCCTGCAGGGAGTCAATTCCACATCGAGTAGAGGCAAGCAAAGACTAAAGAGGCACCACAGTGTTACAGGTTAAATACCAGTCAATCATGGGAGGATACCTTGGGGGTGATAGGTCAACATCGGGGAAGGTTCTACAGGTCAAGGTTGGGAAGGGGAGGTGAGTGGGAGGGGATTTTCTTATGGAGGAACCACACACAGACCCAAAATGGTGGACAATGTGTATTCCTTCCACCTGGGGCAGGGGATGTCTGCTAGGGCTTAACAAAGGTGTACTAAGACTATCAATTAGACATGGCACACACACACACACACACAGGAGACATGCTTGCAATGCAATGTAAGTCTATAAATTAATGGCATATCAATTTCCATCAGTCCCCTATTTGAATATGTAAATATTCACATCTTAAGACTATAACATACAGCTACCACAGGTGCATGAGACTCCCCTCTGCCATGTCCATACCTATGCAATGTTTCTACGCTTGGGGATTTTGACCAGAGGCAATGGCCCTGAGCAGTAACTGGCTTGGAGGGGATGGCGGTGACTTTAATACAGAGACATTCCATTGTCTTGTAGAACGCTAAGATAACTGTGATAGCCAGGAAGACACTTACCAGGCCTGATACCGGTGCCCACACTCCCTTGGACGTCTCCAAGGTTATATGGGACGGGCATCAGTGTAACCTGAGGGCATATTCCGGCAGATCCAACAGTTAGTATAATCTAAAGTGTCTGCGCAGTCACCCACCATCCCAACAGCCAAGTTTTCATGGTAGCTATGAGCATAGGCAGGGAGGAGTGCCAAAAACAACAGACATAGGGGATAATTACTATGGTATTCCATGGCTGACCAGACGTCAAATAAATTAAATATTTGGAAACAAAGGGAGTGAAATAGATGTGGGGAATGTGTCAGACCCCCTGCATTAAATGGAGGCAAATAATCGCGTCTCTTTTGAGGGTTGGTCACAAAAAGGATGTTAGCCCTTTCTCTCACAGGCAGAAGCGAAACCGGTTCTTTTTGAGGGGAAATTCTTCTGCAGCTCTGTGTTGCAGCAGCTCTTATGTTAAGCTGTGAGTGATAGTTGCGCATCCACCAACCCAATTTACCAAAATATACCCTTTCCCTGCACAGACTACTATATTGACATATATGAGCCTAAACATTCAAGGGCAATTCAGTTCATGGGGTGGTAATGCAGGCAATGTCCAGATTGGAGAAGGGGTCGAAGGAAGTCCGTGGTTGATGGTAGGACCTCGTGTAACCGCGCCTTGGGTGCGACTGAGACAGTCAGGGGGTGTTGGTAGAATCCTCCTGGTCTGTGATGTGCTCTCGGGACCCAGATGATGAGGATGGGGTCGTTGCAGCAGCCTGGGTGCGACTGTGGCGGTCAGGAGGTGATGGTAGGATCCTCCTGGTCTGTGATGCGCTCTCGGGACCCAGATGATGGGGATAGGGTCGGTGCAGCAGCCTGGGTGCATCCACGTCCACTGTATCTGAGGAGACAGGAAACGGGTGACAGTATGCATAGCAGAGGCAGTTGGCAGAGCAGGGCACTGATTGACACAGGCAGATCCACAGGATAATACAGTACATTTCACAATAGACACAGACAACCCATGGGACATGAACATAAAGACGAGCATGGTTATACCAGACCTACTTACACATCAGGTATAACCGTCATAAGTAGTAAGTTAGTACAACATGCAACATTTAGCCGGCGGGTAGTCAAGCAAAACTCTTGGTCTGGGAAAGATGGTAGATGTTGATTTCGCCGTGTCCACTAACACTGATGTGGGAGTGGCCAGCAATACTGGAAAAGGTTCCTTAAACTTAGATTGGAGAGGCTTAAGCACGCTGATGTTCTGGACAATTATCATATTACCAATGTTAGCTTTATATTAACATTCCAGATCGAATTGAGTTTTATCATCTGTTGTATGCTGGAAGGAAAATGCTTTGGTCATTTTGGAGGGTTACAGACACTAAGTCGGTAACTAATGCAGAGACGCCTATATTGACTGCTATGTCTGCTTGATCGTTCCCCTCTTGTTCATTGCTATTATTCACTGTGCGGTGGTTTTACATAGTGCCAGTTTGTGCGGTACTTGTGAAAACAATCGAGTCGTGATTTTGCTGGCGTGACTAATCGGTGTCTGTAGTCGTCAAGTCTGCCAAGTATCCCCTCTTTTTCCAAACAAGGCCATAAGAAAGGACTGTGTGGAAAACATAATCGCTGTTATTAACATTTGTGGTCGGCGCCTGTTGATTAACCATTGCCACCTTAGGATTTAATTCGTTCTAGCAAGGGGGCTCGACCATGGCTACCAATCAGTGACACAGTAATTTCAGATAAACTAATCTGAACTTTGCGGAGATTCAGTTTGACTCCCGCAGTCGTCGATGGCTTTAAAAGTCGAATTAGGAGTTGGCACATCATGCACTTTGTTTGGGGATGCTATCAATAAATCATCACAATATTGCAGAATACAAGAAGTTAACAACACTAACAACTGACTTCAGCGACAATCTGATGAATATGGGGATGGATTCAGCAGTAAACGGCAAAGAATGATAAGACCGTTAGATATATCTAAGGCTGAAAACATAATATGACTCGTTAGACTCGTTAAAAGCGCGGAGGGGTCAGGGAAATGTGTGACGATCAACGTGTGGCTGGGGGATGGAGCTGGAGCGCTCACCGATGCCACGTTAGGGTTGCGTTTACCTATATGAAGGGGGAGGGGGGGGGTCAATTTCAGCGACATCAAGCAAAATCTTAGCTTCACTTTGATGGAGAATATCATTACCTATTATGGACCCCTCTTGGCAGGGTCCGGCCCAAAATTGCATAAACCGTGGGGAGATGGGGACTGAGTTGCTGTAACCTGGCCATTTAAATTGCGCAAATTGAGTGTTCGTCAATAGTGGGTTTACATGTATCACTTACCGATGGCTCGGTATGCACGAGAAAGCTGTCTTCCGAGGAGAGCTGGGATATGGGGACTAAAGAGTACTACCTCTGAAGCAGAAGTCACTGATTTTATGCTGGCTGATCTTTAACGTTCATAGCAGCAAAGAATTCGCGCATTTGTTCCATAAGCTTAGCATCCCTGTTAAAGGCCTGTCTACGGTTTGAATTCCGCTTATTACGGTATCCAGGTATCTTATCAGGACATTTGTTAACCCAGTGCCCCTCCTGTTTGCACCCATGGCAGTGTCCTCGCGGAGGGGGGTTGCCATGCGATGTGTTCCCTGCGGGAGTAGACATGGCAGAAGGGGCTGTTAAATTTGCATGGGGATTGGGGACGTTACCTGCACCAGCCACCGCAGCTATGCGTCTGGCGGACACTTTTTTGGTAATCCCTTTTCTCAGTTAAACTGATATCAACTCGCTGCCCCCACTGTTTGAAGTCAAGCCACCTGTTGATGGGGGGTATGTGTTAAAGTATAGAGTCTTAAGTTCAGAATTAAGACCAGAAACTGCAGTATGAATCATCACATCAGAATCCAGGGTCACAGTCCAATCGCCCTTCACCTCACAGTAATGTCTATGGCGATCTTCAAAACGTTTAACATAATCAAAGAAAGGTTCTTTCTCAGCATGCCTGACCGCATATAAATCCACAAAGCTAGCAAACCCATTTCCAAGCAATTCTTGTACATCATCTTTGAAATCTTTAAAACATCGATGATATTCTGCAACGGACTGTGGGTAACTGTTAGACAGGTTGATCGATTGAATATCCATAGTGTATGCGTAAGGGCAAGCTGTCTCGACTAAAGATACCATATCCTTAATTCCTAGCTCATGGTTACGCATGGCAGACCAGATACGGTTCCATGCCTCAATGTTGGGGTCGTTTGGTTTTAGACGAGGGATGTAATTCAGTATGGAATGCTTTTCCTGCGGGGTAAGAGCTTGCCACACACCATGTGAACCGTTAGCAGATGTTTCATGGAAATTTCTAAGATTATCAGTGTCTAATCGTCCGCGACCTTCCCAACTAACGTCCTGGCTGGAGCTAGCGAGATCACCATGCCCAGTGGCAATCCTATTCCCTTCATCATGGTGTCTACGAACTCCTGGGGCATTTACTGCCGCAGGGGTGGACGCTCTGCCTCCTGTGGGTGGGGAGGGACGTGATGCATCAAGAGTAATCATCTCTGCCTGTGAGCTCTGCCCTGTGCTGTCATTCATGAATGTTAAATCCCGCACAGCTGGATCGGATCCCTCAAGGCTCACGACTGGGGCCATAGGGGCTTTTAAAATTTGCTGAGCGGGCACAATGGGAGAGCATGGGAGAGTGGCTACATTACAAAAGTTAGGGGCATAGGCGGGAGGTGGAGTAGCGTCTGATTGAACAGCGGCAATTGAAATACCAGCACCCGCGGCTAGAACAGGGTAGCCTACAGAAGTGGACTGTTTGACCACCCCGTCCAACCAACCGGCCCAGTTCTTTACATCAAGCAACAATGGCGGGCGATCTTGAACCATGTTCAACAATCCCCATAATTTGGTAGTGGACTCCACAACTGCATCCAAATGCTGCTCTGCATCTATCGGTTTGCCGTTAATTCCCATTAACACACCATTTTGCTGATTAATCAACATAGCACATAAATACATTCCATATTTTGCCTTTTTCTTCTCGCATTTTAAATCAGACCACCACTCCAAACTCCGTCTAACGCCCCAGATGGCCTTCCAGCCATCTTTTATCATCTTATCACATCTTTTCTTTTGGGTCTCCAGAACAAAGCGCGCCAAAGATACAGTCGTAGCAGGGGCAGTTTTTAACGCAGCCATATTAAATCAGACCAAGATTTTGCTTTGACCAGACAACACAGTTAAACACAACACAGCACGCTTGAAACAGACCGCCAAAAGATTGATTCGCTGTGGTCGTAATAATAACAATATAGGTCAATGGTAGCGAACGGGACCTTTTCTATGTGGAGAGTCTTTGTTTGATGTGAGAGCTCTATTCCATCCGTACAGGACCAAGTTAGCTATCCCTTTTTGAGAGATTCAGATGGCAGACTAATCTCAGTTTATACAGCGTTATAAACAGAGGCCACCGTGACTCAGGCACAATGCTGTCTAGACACTTGCACCTTACAAAATAGGGCGTCAGTCGATGCTGCGCGTAATGAATTTTGGGACTAAGCTTGGCAACGATGCCTTTACGCCGCCGCTGTGGCGCCGGATTTCAACTCTGATAGGCTAATGCCTAGACCGGCAGATGGCTGGTCAGAGAAACTCTGATGTACCGGCACGATGACTCGGTCTCCCTCGAGTCTGTCTCTCACTTTCAAACGAATTTTCTGCACATAGAATTAGCGTAAATCGCTTACCTGTCCCGTTCACAATGCTTGAGCGTCGGCTTGGTTCCCCTTTCTGTATTCGGATAGATTTAATATCTATACCAGCGCGAAGGACCATGTGACGGAGATGCTTAGGCCGACACTCTTCTAGACAAAGACCACGAGGCGAATCAAAGGTTTCTGGAGGTGTATTTCAAGGTGCTCCTGCAGGGAGTCAATTCCAACATCGAGTAGAGGCAGGCAAAGACTAAAGAGCCCACAGTGTTACAGTTAAATACCAGTCAATCATGGGAGGATACAGTGGGGTAAGGTCAACATTGGGGATGTTCTTACAGGTCAAGTTGGGAAGGGGAGGTGAGTGATTTCTTATGGAGGAACACACACAGCCAAAATGGTGGACAATAGATGTGTATTCCCCACCTGGGGCAGGGGGATGTCTGCTAGGGCTTTAAACAAAGGTGTACTAAGACATCATGACATGGCACACACACACACACACACAGGAGAACATGCTTGCAATGCAATGTAAGTCTATAAATTAATGGCAATATCAATTTCCATCAGAGGGATGGTGAAAGAGAATGGGCTACCCAAGAGAAGAAAGGATATGATGCAAACATATAGGTCATAAAAAGATATATGTGTGTTTATACATTTATATATTATTCATTTGTTCTCACCTTTGGCCAATATCACGACAGTCATGCGAATAAAGCCAAGCTGAATCTGAGAGCGGGATAGAAAGAAAGAAAGAAAGAAAGAGAGAGGGATAGAAAGAAATAAAGAGAGAGGGATGGATAGGGAGAGGGAGGGGGGCCAAAGAGAGAGAAAAGGCAAGTGAGTGCAAAGGCAAGGGGAAGATGGATGAATGATGTCAGAAGAAGGAGAGAGGAGGATGAGGAGAGAGGAGGAGGAAAAGGAGGAGGAGGAGAACAAAGTGCCTGAAGAGGGGAAGGACAGAGAGAGAGAGAGGGAGAGAGGGAGAGAGAGAGAGAGAGAGAGAGAGGGAGAGAGAGAGAGAGAGGGAGAGAGAAGAGAGAGAGAGGGAGAGAGGGAGAGAGAGAGAGAGAGAGAGAGAGAGAGGGAGAGAGAGAAAGAGGGAGAGAGAGGGAGAGAGAGAGAGGGAGGGAGAGAGAGAGAGAGGGAGAGAGAGAGAGAGAGAGGGGAGGGAGGGAGAGAGAGGAAAAGGAAGTAAAGAATACAAAAGAGAGGGATAGAGAGCGAGAGAGAATGAATGGGAACATCGGGTGAAGTGTTTTAATGGCAGAGACAGCATATTAAAGAGAGCAAGAGAGGGGGGATACACTGAGACTTCGTGGCAATATTGGGTGTTTTAATAAGAATGTGACTGTGCCGTCTTCGGTAAGCTCTACGCTGACAGCCAGCTAAACTCTTCCTACAAATCACGACTCTGAAGATGTACGTAGTCCACAGGTTTAATGATAACAAAATTCACAATAAAGGATAAAACATACCAACGATGCCTTGTTAAGGTCCAGATGTATGCAGGTTAGCTGTAGATAACACGAACATTAAATAATACGCTTGAATTGGCTGAACTGATTAGTTCGTTTGTCTTATTTATAGTTATATAAGGGTCACGCGAATTGACAGTTAAGGCTTAGTTCGTACAATGACAACTTGAAATGAAAACACTTATTGAAGCGCACGAACCACAACGGAAACACAATAGAATGTTAAACATTGTGACAAAACATCTTTTCTTTGCACCTCCCAACCAGACACACCGTAACAAAACACTCCCCGCCTGACGTGGATACACGTCACCCCAAAATCCATGCACAGTCCGTTACCCTGCCTCTGGAGGCAGAGGGAGCACTACTTCAGTGCCCCGGCCCAACAAAGAGGCTAGTCCATCTGGTTTAACGATCTTCACCTCTACCTGGCACACTTTACTGTCCTTGCCAGGGATGGCTGTGTTATCAAGTCCAAGAGGCCATACATTCCTGCGTGCTTGGCTGATCTTAAGGAGAACAACACTTCCTGGCTGAATGTTTGGCTGGCTGGACTGCCACTTGTTGCGCGCCTGTAGTGTTGGGAGGAACCGCTTCCTCCAGCGGTCCCAAAAGTGTTTGACAGGTGCTGAACCCGTTGCCACTGGGACCTGCAGAGGGTGGCAACTCCGAACCCCACCACCAGGAGCTGGAAGAATGCCCGACCCCTGCGTGAGAAGAGCTGCTGGGGTGCGCACGAGCGGGTCATCAGGGTCCGTTGTCACTGGAACAAGTGGCCTGGCATTGATGATCACCGCTGCCTCTGCCATGAAAGTCACCAGCACCTTAATGGAGAGAGCCACCTGGTCGTCATCCTTGATCTGCCTGAACACCGTGCATCCAAGGTGGTCGGCTTCACAGGTGGGCTGGTCCGCAGGACACGCTGGGGGGCTCACCAGTGGCTTGGACGCTGTTAAAGTTCTCGTTCTCATGGAACCCATCGGGGCGTGGCGCAAAGAAGGTAGAGCGTTTCAGCTCTGTGGTGTTCGTGTGAAACGTGCTGATTGTCAGTGGTTTGTGGTCATTGCCTAGGCACACATTTCCAACAATGACCCACCCCAAGTCCAACTTCTGTGCAAAGGGCAGGTTGTGAGAGCCATTCACCTGTTTGCGGACTTTATGCACTCTGATAATGTCCCGTCCTAAGAGAAGCATGATTGGGGCTTGGGGGTCGATGTCTGGGATGCGGTGTGCCAATGACCTTAGATGAGCATGATGGAGAGCCACTTCGGGGGTTGGAATTTCCTCTCTGTTGTTCGGGATGTTGTTGCATATTATGAGACTTGGTAATGGTATGCGAACAGTTCCATCAAAGGATTCTACTTCATAAGCATTGGCTCTTCTGCCTGCTGATTGCTTCACTCCAGCACATGTTCTCAGTGTGTATGGAGCGCTTGGACTTTGGTCGTTGAACACGTCGAAGAACTGTGAGCGAGCCAGTGACCTGTTGCTCTGTTCGTCCAGGATCACATACAATTTCACTGCTTTTTCTCTATGGCCAGTCGGATACACTTTGACGAGGCATATCTTCGAGCACGAGCGGTCTGTGAGCTCGCCACCGCAGACTTTAGTGCATTTGTTGTTGACATGAGACTGTGGTGAAGCTCCCTCCTGCTCCCCGCCGTGCTCAGAAGCATGGCCGACCTCTTGTTTCCAGGGTGCAGGTCCAGGGTGAAGTGCTGTGTTGTGTCTGTCGCTCTTACATTCAGAACACTGTACGTTGATCTTGCAGTACTTTGCTATGTGGGACGATGAAGAGCAGCATTTAAAGCACACATTGTTATCTTTGAGCAGTGTTTTGCGCTCTTCAATGGTCTTCTCTCTAAATGCCCGACACTTACGCAGAGGGTGTGGCAGGTTGTGCAGTAGACACAGTTTATCACCGTTGTTTGTAGGTGGCTCACCCATGTCAGATGTGGCTCTGGGGGATACCTCTGTCTTGTGAACGGAGACCTCTCGCTGTCTGTTTGGCTTCCATGCTGTTTTCTCTGTCCAGGGAGCCGTGTCTGTGCTGGCAATGAAGTTGAAGCTGGGATCGTTCATAATGCATGCCTGCTGGCAGACAAAATCCACAAAGAAGGCAAAGGGAGGATAATTCACCTGTTGCTGACGCTTGTAGGCTGCGCCTACTGTCGCCCACCTCTCCTGAAGGCGAGATGGGAGTTTCTGTACGATTGGGTTGACGCCCCTCGCCGTGTCAAGGAAAGCGAGGCCGGGCAGGTCTCCTTCACCCTTAGCTGCCTGCAGTTCCATTAATAGATCGCCCAGCTTCGTCAGCATAGATCCATCTCGGCTTGTTACTTTTGGGAAGCTGTCAATGCGTTTGAACAGAGCATTTTCTATTACTTCTGCTGAGCCGTACGTTTGTTCGAGCCTGTTCCATGTCATGGCCAGTCCTGCTTCTGGGTGGTGTATGTGGATTGCTCTTATCTGTTCAATGTGTTCTGCTGACTCCTTGCCCAGCCACTTAAACAGAAGATCCATCTCCTCACTCTGTGTCAGATTAAGGCCACTGATGGCATTCAGAAAGGAGCGTTTCCATGCTCTGTAGTTTTGTGGCTTGTCGTTAAAATGAAGTAGGCCTGTAGCCACAAGTTCACGGCGGGCTAAATATCTTACAAAGTCATTTACATGTGAATAGCCATTATCAGAGCTCGGTGGTATGGCATAACATGCAGGAGAAGGACTGTTGCAACTATGTGGCCTGGAATGGCGTGCAGGATCAACATGCTCACCGCTGAACCCGACGCGAGGCGGATCAGCATCTTCACACATCCTGGCTAGTGGCCCATGGATATACTCTTCTGTGTGGATGAGAGGCTGCTGTGAGGGGAGAGGATGTGGAGTAGTGTTGTTCTGATGCAGATACGACTCAGCTTTGATGTGTTCAGCCACATATCGCTTTGTGCCTTCTGAAGCCACCAATGGGACAGAGTCCATGTTTAGCCCACACCTGTCTCCCTCACTATTCTCATCAGTAGCAGCCTCAAGTGCATCCGCTTCAGCAATGGCTGCAGCTGCCTCTCTTTTATGCCTAAGCAATTCCAACTTCAATTTCAATTTAGCCTCTTCTTCAAAGTAGAGCAGACGTGCCTTTGCTGCTTCGGCTCTTGCTCTAGCTTTGACTGCCGCAGACCTTATGGATGATGCGCTGGATCTCACTGAGCACTGAGCTTCCGAGCGTGTATTTAAAGATGTGCGTCCACTGGTTGCCCTTGGCGACGACATGGCGTTAGCTGTTAGCTTGCGTTGCGTTATCTTGCCTGTTGAAAGCCCGTTGTTTACTGTGCCGTCTTCGGTAAGCTCTACGCTGACAGCCAGCTAAACTCTTCCTACAAATCACGACTCTGAAGATGTACGTAGTCCACAGGTTTAATGATAATAGATAGGAAGTGTAAAACTGAAATTTACAAAAGACATAGACAAATCAATTCTAGCATAAACATATAGTCATTGCATACAGTTACGATAGGTTAAATAAACATATATTGTATCTCACAAAATTCACAATAAAGGATAAAACATACCAACGATGCCTTGTTAAGGTCCAGATGTATGCAGGTTAGCTGTAGATAACACGAACATTAAATAATACGCAGGGGCGGTTTTAGGCACGGGCGACGCGGGCAGCCGCCCGGGGCGGCACTTTTTCATAAGACGTGGGGGCGGCAAGAGCACTTTAAAAAAAAAAATCATCTGGGCCACGAAGCGGTTTTCTATTATCTATCATATCACTGTGTGTGGAATTGGCAAATTGGCGCCCCCTGCAGCTGCAGGCGCCTCTGCTCGCTAAGAAGGTGCCGTGGACAGATCCTGAGTGAGAAGGGAGAAGGGGGAAGGGGAGGGGGCGCAGGGTACAGTTCACCTCTGGGTCTCTTTCTTCCAAATAACGCACATTCATAACATTATAATTACAGGCCTATAATTCCTGCACGTTTTCGTTTTTCTGAATTGTGTGAAATGGCTAATACAAATAGGTAATACAGAACGATTATGTGGTCACCAAGGGCAAGGTGAATTGGTGGAAGGACATCACTGACTGCTTCAACTTATCTCAAGATAACTATTGAATAATACGCTTGAATTGGCTGAACTGATTAGTTCGTTTGTCTTATTTATAGTTATATAAGGGTCACGCGAATTGACAGTTAAGGCTTAGTTCGTACAATGACAACTTGAAATGAAAACACTTATTGAAGCGCACGAACCACAACGGAAACACAATAGAATGTTAAACATTGTGACAAAACATCTTTTCTTTGCACCTCCCAACCAGACACACCGTAACAAAACAGTGACATTTTATTTATATCCTAACCTTTCCAAACTACTTTTTTTTTTTTTTATAAACTTTCCTGTAGCCCCCAGCATGACAAAACACATGCAACTTTCAAAGCATAGACTAACAGAGAGCTAATAAAACCAAACCAGGCAGAAACTAGACGCAAACAGAGATAGAGTAGGTCTGTAGGTTGATAGAGGCGATATGTCTACCCGGCCGACCCCAAGCAGATGGGTCCCCCCGATGAGCTGGGTTCTGCTCAAGGTTTCTTCCTGATAAAAAGGGAGTTCCTTGCGTTGGGGGGTTCAGTGTCTGGGCTCTGTGATGCACCTTGAGACAATGTAAACTGTTATTGGCGCTATATAAATAATAGAAAATAGAAAATAGAACATTTTAATTCATAACTACAGACTTTTATTCGTCCACTTTCTGCTCGGTCTGGAGGTGCTTCTGTTCCCCTGCAGTCCGATTATCTCCTCTCCATCTCCTGAAACTCTCCTCGTTCGCCTGACTTTTATGTGTGTACTTCCTGCAATCTCCTTCTCAGTCTGACGTTTGTGTTCCTTTCTGTCCAATGCAGTCAGATTGTCTCCTCTACTGGGTCACTTTTATTTGTAGACTTCCTGTAATCTTCTAGTTGGTCTACCGGTATTATTTTACTTTAACTCCCGCGTCTCCTCTATCTCCTCCATCTCCTGTGACTCTCTCTCTCTCCCTCTCTCTCTCTCTCTCTCTCTCTCTCTCTCTCTCTGACACTGTGTACAAATGTCCGCTTCAGTCGCTTTTCTACTGTCGTTTGTCTTTCCCGTAGTGTTCCCTGGAGCCATCCAATGGCTCTTCGAATCTCAGACTTTTTGTAGACTTTAGACTCAAATCTTCTGTTCAGTCAAACCAGTTTTCTATTGCCACTTAGTCTCGTAGTATTCCCTGGAGCGACCCTGTGTCCTCTGTCTCCTGAATCTCTTGAACTCTCTCTCTCCTTTTCTCTCCCTCTCTCCCTTCTCCCCCACCCTATCTCTCTCTCTCTGTCCCTCTCTCCTTCTCTCTCTGTCTCGCTCTCCCTCTATCCCTCCCTCTTTCTCTCTCTCTCTCTCCCCCTATCTCTCCCTCTCTATCTCCCTCTCTCCCCCCTCCCTCTCTCTCCCTCTCTCCCTCTCTCTCTCTCTCCCTCTCTATCTCCCTCTCTCCCCCTCCCTCTCTCTCCCTCTCTCTCCCTCTCTCCCTCCTCCCTCTCCCCCCTCCCTCTCCTCCCTCTCTCTCTCTCTCTCTCTCTCTCTCTCTCTCTCTCTCTCTCTCTCCCCCCTCTCCTTGACTGCAGTGCTGGAGTTGATCAGGTCGGCCATTGGCAGTGCCCAGATGCTGATGTCACAGAAGGTGCAGCAGTTCTTCCGCATGTGTCAGCAGAGTGTGGTGAGTCTAAACTCCAGGAAGCCAAAGGCATCTCCTCACACACTCACCTCACACACTCACTTCACACACTCCACTCACACACTCACACACTCACCACACACACTCACACACTCTCCTCACACACTCACACTCACCCACTCACCACACACACTCACACACTCACCTCACACACTCACACACTCACCCACTCACTTCACACACTCCACTCACACACTCACACACTCACCACACACACTCACACACTCTCCTCACACACTCACACTCACCCACTCACCACACACACTCACACACTCACCTCACACACTCACACACTCACCCACTCACCTCACACACTCACACACTCACCCACTCACTTCACACACTCACCTCACACACTCACCTCACACACTCTAACACAAAGGCATCTCCTCACACACTCACCCACTCACTTCACACACTCACCTCACACACTCCACTCACACACACTCACACACTCACCTCACACACTCACACACTCACCCACTCACTTCACACACTCACCTCACACACTCATACACTCACCTCACACACTCACACACTCACCCACTCACTTCACACACTCACCTCACACACTCCACTCACACACTCTTACACAAAGGCATCTGCTCACACACTCACCTCACACTGTTTTTTAAAGACAAATCTGCGTGTCATTATGCAAATTCAGCCTACAGACCTACATTGAAAGTGCATAACGCCACAGTTTACAAAGCATAGGCTAATACAAAATAAAATCAGCACAGATTTAGAACATCCACAGTATTTTTAATGAATCAAGTGTCCACTTTATGAACTGTCAAAGAGAAGAAATTCTTGAAGTAAATACTGACAGTAGGCCTATGGGTTCCAAGTTAAAATATAGGGCGGACCCTATGCTAAATATGCTGCTTGAATGTTGTTTAAGTGATAGTCGCGGTAAAGGAGCGCATTTAACTTACATGTAGCCAAACTTGCTTTGTTAATAAACAGATGTTACTCAGTCACACATCACGCTGAAACTTCAATTAAACTGTCACGAACATATTTCGGTCAGGGGCTTGTGTTTTATCCCAACACGATCATTCCAGTTATCACAGTCCCCCTTTTTCATTACGTTAGTAGGCAAGCAATACTAACCGGTTAGCTAACCAACTTTAACCTTAGCTAACTGGATGTCTGTGTAGACGTAAGCAGTGTTGGTCTTGCCTGTAAATGCTTCATGAAATTTGACGTGGAGTCCTTGGACAGCGACAGTATTTTCACCGCGGGGAGCCATAAGGTGCACTGTAGTACTGTTATGTTATTCCCACTTTCAGCTTTGAGGACAAAATAGTGTCGCTATTTCCAGCCAGGGAAAGCATTTTTTGAACTCGAGGTCATCATATGGACTTGTAGTTTTCTCTGTTGTCTTCTCGTGACGCTAAAAGTATCTGTAAAAGCCTAATTACGTCTTAGTTACCTTTTTTTGTATCCTACGTAACGCCATCCATGTATTCCGTTACTCCACAAGCCTTCTCCTCACACACTCCAATTACATGTGGACTCCAGGTTCAGGACCTGGAAATGGAACAGCATGCATCATCAGGTCTAAAACCTACATCCCACCTTCTTACAAGGTTCCTGAATCTTTTCA